>NC_138306.1:46645000-46772500 GCF_965601325.2 Salmo salar | reverse complement strand
TGTATTGTGGAGTAACTACAATGTTGTTGATCCATCCTCAGTTTTCTCCTATCACAGCCGTTTAACTCTGTAACTGGTTTAAAATCCCCATTGGCCTCATGGTGAAATCCCTGTATCTTTGTAGTGACTGGGTGTATGGTTACAGCATCCAAAGTGGAATTAATAACTTCTCCATGCTCGATTGTCTTCCCCATTCAATGTCTGCTTTTCTTATTTTTATTTTACTCATCTACCAATAGGTGCCCTTCTTTGTGAGACATTGGAAAACCTCCCTGGTCTTTGTCGTTGAATCTGTGCTTGAAATTCACTACTCGACAGAGGGACCTTACAGATAATTGTATGTGTGAGGTACAGAGAAGGGATAGTATTATTAAACACCATTATTGCATACAGAGTGAGTCCATGCAACTTATTATCTGACGTGTTAAGGAAGTTATTTAGGCTTGCCAAAGCAAAGGGGTTGAGTACTTACTGTCTCAAAACATTTCAGCTTTTCATTTTTCATTTATTTGTAAAAATGCCTACTAACATAATTCCACTATGACATTATGGGGTATTGTGTATTGAACAGTGACACACAATCTATATTTAATCCATTTTAAATTCAGGATGTAACATAAGAAAATGTGGAAAAAGTGTAAGGGTGTGAATACTTTCTGAAGGCACTGAGTGCACAAAACATTAGGAACACCTTCCTTATATTGAGTTTCGCCCCCTTTTGCCCTCAGAGCAGCCTCAATTCATCTGGGCCTGGACTCTACAAGGTGTTGAAAGCGTTCCACAGGGATGCTGTCCCATTTTGACTCCAATGCTTCCCACGGTTGTGTCAAGTTGGCTGTCTTCTCCCCTTCATCAATAAGGGATGATAGCTTTCCCCTGAATTCAACAGGTTACTCTATATCATGGAAAGTTTGGTGTTTATTGACAGTTTGGACGAGACAGTTAAAAGGGTGGTTCCCCCTGAGATACGTATGTGTGTGTGTGTGTGTGTGTGTGTGTGTGTGTGTGTGTGTGTGTGTGTGTGTGTGTGTGTGTGTGTGTGTGTGTGTGTGTGTGTGTGTGTGTGTGTGTGTGTGTGTGTGTGTGTGTGTGTGTGTGTGTGTGTGTGTGTGTGTGCGTAGAAGCCAGCTAGGAGTGGAAAAGTTGCTCCATAGTTGCTGTAACCTTCACAATAGATTATCAACATTGTGTATAATTGTGTAATTGATGTGTATATAGCTACACTGCAAAAAGTATGTGGACACCTGCTCATCGAACATCTCATTCCATCTCATTCCATTAATATGGAGTTGGTCCCCCCTTTGCTGCTACAACAACCTCCACTCCTCTGGGAAGGCTTCCACTAGATATTGGAACATTGCTGAGGGGACTTGCTTCCATTCAGCCACAAGAACATTAGTGAGGTCAGGCACTGATGTTGGGCGGTTAGGCCTGGCTCGCAGTCAACGTTCCAATTCATCACAAAGGTGTTTGATGGAGATCAGGTCAGGGCTCTGTGCAAGCCAGCCAAGTTCTGCCACACCGCTCTCCACAAACCATTTCTGTATGGACCTCGCTTGTGCATGGGGGCATTGTCATGCTGAAACAGGAAAGAGCCTTCCCCAAACTGTTGCTACAAAGTTGGAAGCACAGAATCCTCTAGAATGTCATTGTATGTTGTAGAGTTAAGATTTTCCTTCACTGGAACTAAGGGGCCTAGCCCGAACCCCGAAAAACAGCCCCAGACCATTATACTTCCTCCACCAAACTTTACAGTTTGCACTATGCATTGGGGCAGTTAGCGTTCCCCTGGCATCCGCCAAACCCAGATTTGTCCGTCGAACTGCCAGATGGTGAAGCATGATTCATTACTCCAGAAAACGCATTTCCACTGTTCCAGAGTCGTATGACGGCGAGCTTCACACAACTCCAGCCAACGCTTGGCATTGCATATGGTGATCTTAGGCTTTTGTGTGGCTGCTCGACCATGGAAACCCATTTCATGAAGCTCCAGATGGACAATTCTTGTGCTGACGTTGCTTCCAGGGGTAGTTTGGATTTCGGTAGTGAATGTTGCAACCGAGGACAGACGATTTTTACGCACTACGCGCTTCAGCACTTGATGTAACCGATGTGAAATGGCTAGTTAGTTAGCGGTGGTTCGCGCTAATAGCGTTTCAATTGGTGACGTCACTCGCTCTGAGACCTGAAGTAGTTGTTCCCCTTGCTCTGCAAGGGCAGTGGCTTTTGTGGCGCGATGGGTAACAATGCTTCGTGGGGTGTCAGTTGTTGATGTGTGCAGAGGGTCCCTGGTTCGAGCCCAGGTAGGGGCGAGGAGAGGGACGGAAGCTAAACCGTTACATTGATGCTGTTGACCCGGATCACTGGTTGCTGCGGAAAAAGGAGGAGGTCAAAAGGGGGGTGAGTGTAACCATTGTGAAATGGCTAGCTAGCTAGTTAGTTAGTTAGCGGTGGTGCGCGCTAATAGCGTTTCAATCAGGTGACGTCACTCGCTCTGAGACCTGAAGTAGTTTTTCCCCTTGCTCTGCAAGGGTAGTGGCTTTTGTGGCGCGATGGGTAACAATGCTTCGTGGGGTGTCAGTTGTTGATGTGTGCAGAGGGTCCCTGGTTCAAGCCCAAGCATTCCGGCGCCAACAAAGATGGCCGCCTCGCTTCGCGTTCCTAAGAAACTATGCAGTATTTTGCTTTTTTATGTGTTATTTCTTACATTGTTACCCCAGGTAATCTTAGGTTTTACTACATACAGTCGGGAGGAACTATTGGATATAAGAGCAACGTCAACTCACCAACATTACGACCAGGAATACGACTTTCCCGAAGCGGATCCTCTGTTTGGCCTACCACCCAGGACAATGGATCGGATCCCAGCCGGCGAGCCAAAACAACGGCGCCGCAGAAGGGGCAGACGGAGCGGTCTTCTGGTCAGGCTCCGTAGACGGGCACATCGCGCACCGCTCCCGAGCATACTACTCGTCAATGTCCAGTCTCTTGACAACAACGTAGACGAAATCCGAGCAAGGGTAGCTTTCCAGAGAGATATCCGAGACTGTAACGTTCTTTGTTTCACGGAAACATGGCTCACTCGAGACACGCTATCTGAGTCGGTACAGCCACCTGGTTTCTTCACGCATCACACCGACAGAAACAAGCATCTCTCTGGTAAGAAGAAGGGTGGGGGTGTATGCCTTATGATTAACGAGACGTGGTGTGAGCATAACAAAATACAGGAACTCAAGTCATTTTGTTCACCTGACTTAGAATTCCTCACTATCAAATGCCGACCGCATTATCTACCAAGAGAATTCTCTTCGAATATAATCACAGCCGTCTATATCACCCCCCAAGCAGACACATTGATGGCCCTGAAAGAACTTCATTGGACACTATGTAAACTGGAAACCACATATCCTGAGGCTGCATTTATTGTAAATGGGGATTTTAACAAGGCTAATCTGAAAACAAGGCTCCCCAAATTCTATTAGCATATCGGTTGTGCTACCAGGGCAGGTAAAACCCTGGATCATTGTTATTCTAACTTCCGCGACGCATATAAGGCCCTCCCCCGGCCTCCCTTTGGAAAAGCTGACCACGACTCCATTTTGTTGCTCCCAGCCTAAAACAGGAAGCTCCCGCCCTCAGGTCTGTTCAACGCTGGTCCGACCAATCGGATTCCACGCTTCAAGATTGTCTCGATCACGTGGACTGGGATATGTTCCGCATTGCTGCGAACAAAAACATTGACGAATACGCTGACTCGGTGTGCGAGTTCATTAACAAGTGCATCGGTGATGTCGTACCAACAGCGTCTATTAAAACATTCCCCAACCAGAAACCGTGGATTGATGGCAGCATTCGCGCAAAACTGAACGCGCGAACCACTGCTTTTAATCAGGGCAAAGTGACCGGAAACATGACCGAATACAAACAGTGTAGCTATTCCCTCCGCAAGGCAATCAAACAAGCTAAGCATCAGTACAGAGACAAAGTGGAGTCGCAATTCAACGGCTCAGACACGAGAGGTATGTGGCAGGGTCGACAGTCAATCACGGACTACAAAAGAAAACGATGCCTTGCAACGACAGACTAAACTACTTTTTTGCTCGCTTTGAGGACAATACAGTGCCACTAACATGGCCCGCTACCAAAACCTGCGGGCTCTCCTTCACTGCAGCCAACGGCATCCCCGGCCGCATCCTCAGAGCATGCGCAGACCAGCTGGCTGGTGTGTTTACAGACATATTCAATCAATCCTTATCCCAGTCTGCTGTCCCCACATGCTTCAAGAGGGCCACCATTGTTCCCGTTCCTAAGAAAGCTAAGGTAACTGAGCTAAATGACTACCACCCCGTAGCACTTACTTCCGTCATCATGAAGTGCTTTGAGAGACTAGTCAAGGACCATATCACCTCCACCCTACCTGACACCCTAGACCCACTCCAATTTGCTTACCGACCCAATAGGTCCACAGACGACGCAATCGCCATCACACTGCACACTGCCCTAACCCATCTGGACAAGAGGAATACCTATGTAAGAATGCTGTTCATCGATTACAGCTCAGCATTTAACACCATAGTACCCTCCAAACTCGTCATTAAGCTCGAGACCCTGGGTCTCGACCCCGCCCTGTACAACTGGGTCCTGGACTTCCTGACGGGCCGCCCCCAGGTGGTGAGGGTAGGTAACAACATCTCCACCCCGCTGATCCTCAACACTGGGTCCCCACAAGGGTGCATTCTCAGCCCTCTTCTGTACTCCCTGTTCATCCACGACTGCGTGGCCATGCACGCATCCAACTCAATCATCAAGTTTGCAGATGACACTACAGTGGTAGGCTTGATTACCAACAACGACGAGACGGCCTACAGGGAGGAGGTGAGGGCCCTCGGAGTGTGGTGTCAGGAAAATAACCTCGCACTCAATGTCAACAAAACAAAAGATGATCGTAGACTTCAGGAAACAGCAGAGGGAGCAGCCCACTATCTACATTGACGGGACAGTAGTGGAGAGGGTGAAGAGTTTTAAGTTCCTCGGCGTACACATCACGGACAAACTGAAATGGTCCACCCACACAGACAGCGTGGTGAAGAAGGCGCAGCAGCGCCTCTTCAACCTCAGGAGGCTGAAGAAATTCGGCTTGTCACCAAAAACACTCACAAACTTTTACAGATGCACAATCGAGAGCATCCTGTCAGGCTGTATCACCGCCTGGTACGGAAGCTGCTCCGCCCATAACCGTAAGGCTCTCCAGAGGGTAGTGAGGTCTGCACAACGCATCACCGGGTGCAAACTACCTGCCTTCCAGGACACCTCCACCACCCGATGTCACAGGAAAGCCAAAAAGATCATCAAGGACAGCAACCACCCGAGCCACTGCCTGTTCACCCCACTATCATCCAGAAGGCGAGGTCAGTACAGGTGCATCAAAGCTGGAACCGAGAGACTGAAAAACATCTTCTATCTCAAGGCCATCAGACTGTTAAACAGCCATCACTAACATCGAGTGGCTGCTGCCAACATACTGACTCAACTCAAGCCACTTTAATAATGGGAAATTGATGTAATCAATTTATCACTTGCCACTTTATATTATTTATATTAGATAATGTTTACATAACCTACATTATTCATCTCATATGTATATACTGTACTCTATACCATCTACTGCATCTTGTCATCCTGATGTAATGTATCACTAGCCACCTTAAACAATGCTGCTTTATATGTTTTCATACCCTACAATACTCGTCTCATATGTATATACTGTACTCCATACCATCTATTACATCTTGCCTATGCCGTTCGGCCATCACTCATTTATATATTTTTATGTACATATTTGTATTCATTCCTTTACACTTGTGTGTACAAGGTAGTTGTTGTGAAATTGGTAGATTACTTGTTAGATATTACTGCATGGTCAGAACTAGAAGCACAAGCATTTCGCTTCACTTGCATTAACACCTGCTAACCATGTGTATGTGAGAAATAAATTTGATCTGATTTGATTAGGTTGCGGCGTGGAGAGGGACGGAAACTAAACTGTTTGGTAGTCCCGTTCTGGTAGTCCCGTTCTGTGAGTTTGTGTGGCCTACCACATCCCGGCTGAGCCGTTGTTGCTCCTAGATGTTTCTACTTCATAATAACACCACTTACAGTTGACCACGGCAGCTCTAGCAGGGCAGAAATTTGACGAACTGACTTGTTGGAATGATGGCATCCTATGACGGTGCCACGTTGAAAGTCACTAAGCTCTTCAATAAGGCCATTCTACTGCCAATGTTTGTCTATGTTGATTGCATAGCTATGTGCTCAATTTTACACACCTGTCAGCAACGGGTGTGGCTGAAATAGACGATCCCACCAATTTGAAGGGGCATCCACATACTTTTGTATATATAGTGTGTGTGTAGTGTTGTTATTTGATGTGTTAATGCAGGACTCATCTGTGAAAGAGACATTGGTCTCAGCATGACTCCCAATCAAAAAAACATACATCATACTGAATGTCATGGTTATCTACCACTCTCTCTCTCTCTCTCACACACACACACACACACCACACACACACACACACACACACACACACACACACACACACACACACACACACACACACACACACACACACACACACACACACACACACACACTCGCTCTCTAATGTAATCTGTTTTGACAAATACCGCCATGAATAGGGACAACAGCCGTAGTTCACCAGAGTGAGTTGGTAGGGATTTGGAGGTACAGACAGAGCTGTACTGTATCTTAGAAGGTGTTGTTGTTTAATGATTTAAACGAGGCCAGCCCAGTCGTATTCCAGTAATATTCACCAATCTCCATATGGCATGTAGGCACAGGACCAGATTCAGGGCAGGGCTAGCATTACATCACTGTTGCTAAGTGCCATCTCACTGCTTTGTTTTTGTGTTTTGGCAAAGAGAGAGGAGCTAAACCGAAGAACAATGTGGGCTTCTAGAGCAGGCTGGACAATGACTGAAGACGGAATGTTTGATATAGAGTCAATGTGTATATTTTAGCATTATTTAGTAAGACACATTATTTTTACTGCATTGACAATGTGTGTCATACTCCTCTTATATAAATGACACAAATGATGTGTGTGTGCGCGCTTGCATATGCACGAGTGTGCATGCATGCGTCAAACTCCTCTCATATAATAAATGACACAAATAATTTTTGCAAACGGAAAAACACTTCTGAATGTGTGAGCGGTAGAGAGGTATGTACAGCATTTGAAAAGTGACCACCTCTGTTTGTTGACAGGACAGCTGCTGCCATTCGTTACTAGGCCACTCTGTTCTCCCTCCCTCCCGCTCGCGGCTTGTTATGTCTCCTTAGCAACACTACAGCTCTAAAACACTTCATTCACCACGCTACAAACAGCCGGGCCAACCTTGAATGATCCCCCTCTGTTTTAACACAGCGACTTGGATCCTCTCGCAGGAAACCGGTTGCTATTGTTCCTCATTATGATAGCAAGACACGAGACAGATAGTAAAACCTTATGTAACCTTTGACCCCTATAGGTAGCTTGGACTTTAGATGCGGGAATAGCGCATGGGAATGACACACCCTCTCTGACCTCTGCCTCTCGCTCCAAAGGTCAACTATGTCATCTCGACAGGGGATCTGTGTTGAGTCACAGAGAATGTACACCAACAATGTGAAGCAATCCAGTACAAGACTGATGCTATAACTAGAAATGATAAGGCTTGTTATGATAATGGATAGTTTGGATAATACATCTTCATAAGGAGTACATAAACAGTACATAAGCAGTACACAAGCAGAACAAAAATAAGTTCATAAGCAATACATAAATACTCATATATGTTCTTATATCAACAATCACTGTTCTTCCAATGCGAAACTGATAAGGCTTTTAGTCATCTCTAATGTGTTCTTTTATGTTTGGGAATATTTTATTTACCCAAAAAATAATGACTCGAATAAGTAATAACTATCCACGGACCAAAAATAAATATTAAGTAAATGAATAAGTAAATAATGAGTATAAATCGATCCAGAAAGGTGGAGATTCACGGAGAGGGATTGTCCCAGTCATAGAAACAGAATATCACTCCAGTTCTGTGGTCTTAGACGGTCCTCCACTAGATGGTCCTCCACTTTCAGCACTAGCATCTGGCATCCAATGCCGGGTCCAAAGCCGGGTCCAAAATGGCCACAAGGCAAACGTTCTACTACTGTGGCAGCAGGTAGCTTAGCGGTTAGAGCGTATCCTATGTATGTGACAATAAAACTTAACGTTTTTTTTTTACTAACCTTTCAACCACCCAAATATTGCAAACTTGTGATATCTGGCTGTCTGTTTGAGTGTTTATGTTGCTGATGTATACTGTATCTTATCACGGTTCATAAACTTTAAGTGATGCTGCACTTTCATTAGCTAAATGTATGTTTGTGTATGTTAAGTCAGTTAGGGAGCAAATGTGTGTCCAAACAAAGACAAACAGTTGTTGTTTCTATTTGAGGGGCAAACTCTGTGAACCCAGTCTGAGAATGCCGAGGGCCGAGTCTGTCTGACCTGCCAGTTGTTTCTACACCTCCATGAGGACAGATCTGCTTATCCTGACAACCCACATATCCACACTCCCACCCCCCAAAAAATAAAATGTAGGGTCTCTCATTTGTCTCCATCTGTAATGTCCTTCACCATGCTCTCTCCCTCTTCTCTTTTTCTCTTTTTTTTTGTCTGTCTCTGAACATGTCGCTGCTTGTGGAGAAAGCGGGGCCAGACACGGACTTGAGGAGTTCCTCTTTAACAGGAAACCTGAGATGCTAACCTCCTCCCCTGAGACCGCTGTAGACAGAGAACAGAACATGCAGCCAACACACTGTACTTAGGGCTGGCCATGAATGAGTGCGTTTCATGGGCTTTTCATGGGGGTTCAAAAGGAACTCTTCGCCTTGGCTTTCTTCACACCATATGTATGTATTTATATATCAACAACACACACATATATTTGGTTGTATCTATACATGAGGACATCCTGCAGCCTGCCAGCCAACCAACACCCCCTCTCACCACCCCTCTCTTCTTTCCCCTCTCCCTCTGACTGCCGCCGATTCAGGAAGCCCAACCCTGACACTGATCCCACACTGGCATTTTTCCCAGGATACCCCTCCCCCGTCACCGATCCCATTTTTTACCCCACCCTGACACCCCCCTCCCATACCCTCTCCTCCACCAGTTCCCAAGATAAACAAAGACCTCAGTTTGTCTGGCCTCTAATGGGGGTCACATAGCCGTGAATGGAGGGGCCAAATTGAGGAGGCTCTTTCTCTTCTTTTATAACAAAAGGAGGAACGGCAGAGTTGTCTTTGTGACGGCCCAAAGGGGGGTGGATGCATGGCTGTATTGTATACCTGCCAGCTTTAGTCTGACTTTTACTATTTGACTTTTAATACCTAGTAAAAATCTCAGAGATTGTTGGTACTAAATGTGAGATCATTAACATACTATAGGCTGATACAATACAGATCAACTGTAAACAGAGATAAGATTGTGGTTGTATTTGGAGTAACTGCTGGTTTATTGCTGGTATTTCTAGAACTCTGCAGCTTGTGGGAGAGTATTCTCAAAATGCTGTGTTGGTTGTGTTTTGGAAAGCTTTGATAGGGTTTTGCCCATTCCAGCACACACAGCATTGTTTCAATTGGACAATGACACCATTGAGCTTTGAAAAGAAGAGGAATTTCTTCTTCTATGTGTGTGTGTGTGTGTGTCAATCTCAAGGGTGTGTGTTGGAACAAGATGCATGAAGATAATGGCGCCAGAGGAGATGGCTGCCGTTTTACGATCTCCTAACCAATTGTGCTATTGTGTGTGTTTTTTCGCGTTATTTGTAACTTATTTTGTACATAATGTTTCTGCCACCGTGTGTTATGACCGAAAAGAGTTTATGGATATCAGGACAGTGATTACTCACCCCGTACTGGAGGAATACTTTTTCTTCAACGAGTCGGATGGGAAGGATTTACTTCAGACGCCTGACAAGGCCCTCATCCCCATCATTCGCACGAGAAAGAGACAGAGATATCGGGGATGAAGATCGGGGTGCCTTGAAAGGATTAGACACCGAGAGAGTAATCTCCCTTTACTATTGGTCCTATTAGCCAACGTACAATCAATTGAAAATAAAATAGACAAACAACGATCACGTATATCCTATCAATGGGACATTAAAAACTGTAATATCTTATGTTTCACCGAGTCCTGGCTGAACAACGACATGAATAACATACAGCTAGAGGGTTTTACGCTTTTTTGGCAGGATAGAACAGCGGCCTCTGGTAAGACAAGGGGTGTTGGTCTATGTATATTTGTAAACAACAGCTGGTGCACAAAATCTAAGGAAGTCTCAAGGTTTTGTTATCTCATGATAAGCTGTAGACCACACTATTTACCAAGAGAGTTTTCATCTATATTCTTCGTAGCTGTCTATTTACCACCACAAACCGATGCTGGTACTAAGACCATACTCAACGAGCAAACAGGAAAACGCTCATCCAGAGGCGGCGCTCCTAGTGGCCGGGGAGTTTAATGCAGGGAAATTGAAATCCGTTTTACCTCATTTCTATCAGCATGTTAAATGTGCAACCAAAGGGAAAAGAAACTGTAGACCAACTTTACTCCACACACAGAGACGCGTACAAAGCTCTCCCTCGCCCTCCATTTGGCAAATCTGACCATAATTCTATCCTCCTGATTCCTGCTTACAAGCAAAAACTAAAGCAGGAAGCACCAGTGACTCGATCAATAAGAAAGAGGTCAGATGAAGCAGATGCGCAGCTACAGGACAGTTTTGCTATCACAGAGTGGAACATGTTCCGGGATTCTTCCGATGGCATTGAGGAGTACACCACATCGGTCACTGGCTTCATCAATAAGTGATTCGATGACGTTGACCCCACAGTGACCGTAGGTACATACCCCAACCAGAAGCCATGGATTACAGGCAATATCGAAGAACCATCAAGCAGGCAAAGCGTCAATACAGGACTAAGATTGAATCTTACTACACCGGCTCCGACGCTCGTCGGATGTTGCAGGGCTTGCAAACTATTACAGACTACAAAGGGAAGCACAGCCACGAGCTGCCCAGTGACACGAGCCTACCAGACTAGCTAAATTACTTCTATGCTCGCTTCGAGGCAAGTAACACTAAAACATGCATGAGAGCATCAGCTCTTCCGGACGACTGTGTGATCACTCTCTCCGTAGCCGATGTGAGTAAAACCTTTACACAGGTCAACATCCACAAGGCCGCAGGGCCAGACGGATTACCAGGACGTGTGCTCCGAGGACGCGCTGACCAACTGGCAAGTGTCTTCACTGACATTTTCAACCTGTCCCTGACTGAGTCTGTAATACCAACATATTTCAAGCAGACCACCATAGAACACTAAGACCACCAGCAGAACACTAAGGTAACCTGCCTAAATGACCACCTTTGTAGCCATGAAGTGCTTTGAAAGGCTGGTCATGGCTCGCATCAACATCATTATCCCAGAAACCCTAGGCCCACTCCAATTTGCATACCGCCCCAACAGATCCACAGATGATGCAATCTCTATTGCACTCAACACTGCCCTTTCCCACCTAGACAAAAGGAACACCTATGTGAGAATGCTATTCATTGACTACAGCTCAGTGTTCAACACCATAGTGCCCTCAAAGCTCATCACTAAGCTAAGGACCCTGGGACTAAACACCTCCCTCTGCAACTAGATCCTGGATTTCCTGACGGGCCGCCCCCAGGTGGTAAGGGAAGGTAACGACACATCCGCCACGCTGATCCTCAACACGGGGGCCCCTCAGGGGTGTGTGCTCAGTCCCTCCTGTACTCCCTGTTCACCCATGACTGCATGGCCAGGCACGACTCCAACACTATCATCAAGTTCGCCGATGACACAAAAGTGGTAGGCCTGATCACCAATAACGATGAGACAGCCTACAGGGAGGAGGTCAGAGACCTGGCCATGTGGTGCCAGGACAACAACCTCTCCCTCAACGTGATCAAAACAAAGGAGATGATTGTGGACTACAGGAAAAGGATGACCGAGCACGCCCCCATTCTCATCGCCAGGGCTGTAGTGGAGCAGGTTGAGAGCTTCAAGTTCCTTGGTGTCTACATCACCAACAAACTATCATGGTCCAAACACACTAAGACAGTCGTGAAGAGGGCACGACAAAACCTATTCCCCCTCAGGAGACTGAAAAGATTCAGCATGGGTCCTCAGATTCTCAAAAGATTTTACAGCTGCACCATCGAGAGCATCCTGACCAGTTGCATCACCGCCTGGTATGGCAACTGCTCGGCCTCCGACCGTAAGGCACTACAGAGGGTAGTGCGTATGGCCCAGTACATCCCTGAGGCCAAGTTTCCTGCCATACAGGACCTCTTTGCCAGGCGGTGTCAGAGAAAGGCCCTAAAAATTGTCAAAGACTCCAGCCACACTAGTCATAGACTGTTCTCTCTGCTACTGCATGACAAGCGGTACCAGAGCGCCAAGTCTAAGCCAACAGGCTTCTTAACAGCTTCTACCCCCAAGCCATAAGACTCCTGAACAGCTAATCAAAGAGCTACCCAGACCCCTCTTTTACGCTGCTGCTACTCTCCGTTTATTATCTATGCATAGTCACTTTAACTCTACCTACATGTACATATTACCTCAATTACCTCAACTAACCGGTGCCCCCGCACATTGACTCTGTACCGGTATCCCCTTTATATTGCCTCGCTATTGATATTTTACTGCTGCTGTTTAATTATTTGTTACTTTATTTGTTATTTTCTATTTTTTACTTAACACTTATTTTTCTTAAAACTTCTTAAAGCATTTTGGTTAGGGGCTTGTAAGAAAGCATTTCACTGTAAGGTCTACTATACCTGTTGTATTCGGCGCATGTGACAAATAAAATTTGATTTGATTTGAGTATCAGGTGAGCTTTTAATTTGTCAAACACAGTGAAAGCATCGAACTTAGTAAACAAGGAAATATAGTTATTTGCAAATAACCATTAAGGTTGCAATAGACATGCAGGCAGTTTGATAAATGGATTCTTGGCCTTTGTATTTTGGCTTTGTTAAGAAGAGATATTCATCTTGCTGAGAGAATCTAGACTCTAGAGTTTGTTGGCTTTCCTCATTTCCTGATGATAAAGGGTTTATTGTAGCAGAACTTGCCTGGACATGTTTCAGGGCAGGTGATTGGCTGTGTGGATGCTGCTCTGGAGAGGTTTCAAATGAACTAGAGAAAAGACAGAGGGACTGTGACCTCTAACCCAACATGTCAGGGGTCAAAGCCCATCGATCTTCACATGCTATTCCTTCTCTACTGTATGTTGTAGCCTGCAGATATTTGGTTACTTTGCAGTCAAGTTAAAATGTTTTATTATTTGTGTGTTTGTATTGTATAGCTAGTAACATGAGCATTTCACTGCACCTGCTATAATGCCTACAAATCTGTCTTTACGACCAGTAAGCTTTGATTTTATATGTGTGTATTTCTGTTACAAAGCCTTTGGAGGTATGTTCCTAAATCATATTTAGGCTATTCTCATTGTAAGAATGTAGAAGGACCAGGGTAAAGTTTGTGGCGTTCTTTTTCACCAGCCCTCTCTCACACTAAAAGCTTGGTTGCAGATCCTGCTCGTTGGCACTGGGCCTACTGTGGCATTAGCTCAGTATCTCAATAAATGCTTTTAATCAAACCAACATTTCCCTTAAATTCCTCAAGTTTAGCCTGTACATTACAATCTCTCTCTCTCTCTCTCTCTCTCACACACACACACTTGCTCAGCAGAAAAGTGTTTCACAACTCACTTCTCTCCTCTCTCCCTTTCACTCCCTCTGTCTTTTTCCAGGAATCTGGAATTCTGGAAGTGGGGCCAATGAGTTTAAGAGTGTGATGGGTCGGACAGCTGCATGCGTTTAGCTTGGAAGGAGCCAGGCATGTACTCACATGTATGCAGCCATTCCTCTCTCTGTCCCAATACAGGGAATGGAGAGAGGATGAGTGCTTAGTAATCACATCACATGCAGATTAGTCATGAAACATAAACAGAAAAGAAAATCATTCCCACACCTGTAGAGATCCTTCATGCCTACTCGATCGCTCCGTCTCTCTTTCACGCATGCAAACACTTGCACTACTTTTCCTGAGAAAAAGGTGATGCAAATTATAATACTGTACCTAACCCTTTTCAAATTTCTACCATCTTATTAAGCCAATGTAATCAAGCCAATCTATGCCCGTGGCAAATAAACTACACATTTATGAAATAATCTTCATTCTGGTGTTCTTCAAGTCTTGCCCTGTGGATCCACAGGGTGTGCAAGCTTTTGTTCCAGCCCAGCACTAATAAGACACCTGATTCAACTGATCAAGGGCTTGATGATTTGTTGAGTCCGGTGTGGTACAGTAGCAATGGGCTGGATCAAAACCCCTGCACATCCCAGTACACTGCTCTCCGCCTCCCTTTCTCTCTCTGTTTGTGTTCTGCTGCATGCATGGCCAGCTGACTGGTAAGAGCCCTTGTCCTGGGACCGCTCTGTTAGCCTGCCTAGCCGAGATCCTTCTGCTGGATCTCCAGGGAGCGCCGGCTATTAATACCCAGTGTCCGTGTGAAAGAATGTGGACACAGGAGGTTAAATCTCACTTAAGCCCACGCTGCATTGGATCAATTTGGTGTTGGAAATATAACAATAATATTATTATTGATAAATGTATTGGATTGTTGAGGGAGCTAGCATATAGGCACTTCGCTGCACCTTTTATACCTGCTGGAAATTGTGTGTGACGAATAGATTTTTATTTGAAATATGTTTGGATATCCATGTAGTATCCATAACACACCTGCACCCTGTTCCTTAATAGTACCATGTTGTATACATTGAGATGTTGCAGGGATATAAGGGTTTTATCCTTTAATACCCACCATGTTGCACATTCATTTTAGACTGAGTCTATGGTCATGCCCACAAGTGTACAGTACTGTAGTGAGTTTATGAAAACAGTTCTCCTGTAGGTTTGTTGAGTTGACATCTGGCCTTCTGTGTGGAAAGAATTTGAGCTAGTCACTTTAATTTTATTTAACTGGGCAAGTCAGTTAAGAACAAATTCTTATTTACAATGACAGCCTACACTGGCCAAACCCTCCCCTAACGACGCTGGGCCAATTGTGCACCGCCCTATGGGGCTCTCGAACACGGCCGGTTGTGATACAGTCCGGGATCGAACCACGGATCTGTAGTGACATCTCCAGCACTGCAATGCAGTGCCTTAGAGCACTGTGCCACTCGGTCCCACCAAATATTACCTCATTGACATTGAAGTGTAAAATTAAGTGTTCAAGTTGAACAAGCAGTGGTGTGGTTTAGATGGTTCAAGTTGGTAAGAGAATAGTTTAGGTAACACTACAATTGATTCCTGGCCACATATAATTTAGGTTAAAAGCACAGCTATTAGTTTACCTACACGTTGAACAGCACAAGCCAGGATAAGCTTTAACATGAGGCTAGAGTAGAAACTTGACACTGCATAGCAGACATGCCTGTAGACACAATGCAAATGGATTACAGCGTAGAGTAAAAACGTGTTTGACACCGACATTCAGGAATACTTTTCCGTATCTTGACAAATAGTTTGGCCCTCCCTGCTGAGCTATAAAAGTGATGTATGTTGAGATGTTGCAAAATGATCAGACCAGTGCTGGTTATGTCACCGACATAGGGTCTTCTGTACACATCCACATGATGCTTAGCAACAGCTGCTCTATCAAGATCAAAACATTAATTTCTCTAGCAACACCACTGTAAGAATGGGCACAATGGAGCCAGAGCATCTAAAAGCTGTAAACCTAAATTGACTGATGATCACTAGTTGGGCTTATTTAACCATGTTGGACTGGCTTTGAGAAATACATCAAATCTATTTAATGGCAATGTATGGTTAAATGACTGGAATTGTTTGATTAATTTTATATTACTTGAAGGGTCACAATACACCTGCATATGATAATGTATCATAAATACTGTGAAGTTGTCTACAGTACAAATGGTATCCTACTGCTCACATTTGGCCACTGTCCGTGTAGCAACACTTGCTGCATTATGTACAAACCAACACCCATGAAAAGAGCACAGAAAAGTGAATTGTTAGACAATGTTTTAATACGTGAGCATCACGCAATTATCATAATCCATGGCAGATACCAAAATACATAGATTGATTAGGACATGGGAAAACAGTATTTACAGGCACACTATTACAAATGTACAAGTCTTTATAAAACAAAGACACTGTAGTGACCAGCAAATTCACAACAGATTGCGTTAGCATTGAGTCACATTCAGTCCCATAATATTATCCACGTTAAAAAGGATAACGTTACATTTTACCAATTGATACTTGGCGCTTTTGGTACAATGTAGACGACTTGTGTAGAAGCACGTTTCAAAGTGTTGACTATCAAGAGCCCGTCGTTAACATTTGTATCACTTCTTAAAGCACCTCTCGAACATTCTTTCAAGAGATGTTCCATGTAAATAGTACAGTAGGCCGTAGGCTCTCACTATGATGTTTGGGGAACTCCAATTTTACGAGGTACTCAGTCCACCACGTGTTTGTGGGGGTCGTCGATGGAACTTTGCTTCATGTTCCAGCTTTATTAATATCCCCAAGAGGTCAAAACCACAGTTTCAATGTTTAAAAAGCGACAATTGCGGTACTCCAAGGGTTGAGATTTTTTAACATTTGATCACAACAGATTTGTCCTGGGTCACTGTCCTCTGCCTCGGAATCGGGCTGCGATCCGTCTTCACTACTCAAGAGTCCAGAAAAACTGGAACCGAATATTGTTATCAAACTCGAGACATTGGTGGTGTCCATTTCTTCGGTTTCCGCTTTCTTTTCGTCGTTTTTAGAAATGTGAGTCGGGGACATGACTTTCGTTCTTTTCGGCAGGGAGTCTGTGAGTTCAGACTCGTAGGCACTCCGTTTCCTGTTAGTGCAGCTATGGGGCACTATGGGCTCGTGCGAATTTTCCTCCACTGATTCACTGTCGTCCGTCTGGCAGTCCTTCGGCGTCTCTGTGGCCTGTTTTGGATTACTCGGAGGGGGACCACTAACACAGTTGGATGAGATAGTAGTAACAACATTGGAGACCTCACATGTAGGACTAGCCTCTGGGTTCTCTTCCGGTGTTTTCAGTTCGCTGCATCCTGAATCCAAAACTCCATTTTCGGCGTGATCTTGATCACCACTCGCTTCAGATTCAAAGACCTGTGCCGCGTGGGATTCGACCACATTGCTGGGCTCCTGCTTGTCCACGGCCACTTCACCTTCCCCGTCTGATTCAGGCAGGCTCTCTGTCGAACCGGGGACCAATTTGTCTTGTTCTGAGTCCATATACTCTCCCTCACACCACGCTCTTGCTTGCTGAGCACTCAGGCATATCCCGCCGTAGTAGTCACGAAGGTATACTTGCCGGGCACTCCGTAGAACCAGGGAGACCAGTAGATTTTTGTGTAGTTTGATCCCACCACGTTGAACTCTGGAGTTGTAAATCTTCCCCAGTGAAATACTCATAATCCGATGCGCCTCAACTTTATACTCCATGATTAAACACCGAGGTTGTAAAGCAAAAGCACTAAGTCTCCCGTGTTTCAGTTCTTGTGGAAACACAAATGGTTAAAAGTAGCCTAATCCTCAAATCCCCGACGGAGTTGTTTGTCCTATAACGTAGCGACTAATTGCTTCCAACTGGTACTGAATTCTCAACAGTGACGTAACTGCTTGTTTGTTTTAGAAACAGACATTTGATAAACGCAAGATGTGCTTCATCGTTTCAATGGGTGTATGGGTCTAAGAAATTAAAGGGTCGCCCTAATCAACAGCTGAGCATTGAGAAGAATGGAACTGTTTCTAGTTTTAACACTACTTTATACCCTAACGTAATAACTACGCCATCCAATGAAAACACATGTCGTCTTCACCATTCCTACGAATTCCGCCCCGCCAAATTCATATGGACCAATGGGCGTGCTCTAAAAGGAGAAATATAATTTGAATACACACGTGGGAGAGTGATTTAAAGACGTAAGCACACGTTTAAAACACTGGTGGGAATTGCTATCTAAAAAAAAAGTGCAGATAAACTATAGTTTATTATAGTGTAGGCTACTCATGTATATTTCACAATAAGAATGCGTGTATTGTATAATTACATTTTTTTTTTAATTCTATCAATTAATATAGGCTATTTTACCCTTGTCCTAAATGTTTCCAGTTATCATACCATTAACACCAGAAATAAGTTTAGAGAAATGTATTCTGTATTCTCTCCAACCAAAATTTTAGTCGAGTCTTTTAGCTAGAACAAAAACACTAATCCACACAGTTGTTTTCTGGTCTAATGCCCGTGTCCCCTTTCAGAGTATGTATATTTTATTTTGATGGCTGACTTCCTGGGCTGATGTAATGCTTGGACTTTTTTTCAGCCAGGTCACATGATGCTTTTGTGCTGCGTCTTGGCAATGGCTTAACGCTATAGAATGGAACCATTAGAAGGTGGGGAGGGGTAGTGGTGTTTTGTTTCAGGAGACTGTTTGGTATGTGGGATGAGGGGCGTAGTAACGCCTCAGGCACTGAGATGCAGTGCCTTTGACCACTTCTCCCCTCGGGAGCCCTTCTTGAGCCTATAGCTCAGTAAGAATGTGATGATTTGTCAAGTCATTGTGTGGGTCATAATTTGCATGATGTTTGTGTTTTTAAAAAAAAGCATGCCCCTGGGCTACTTTAAAGAAGGATTTCCCCATTTTGGCATGTTGAATAATTATCTAATTGATTAAGGATTGTTTATTTGTATTAATGCTTTTTAATCACAAATATTGAACACAAAGGCCCCTTTCAGACTGTGCTCGAGTTTGAGATCGACTACTGCAGTCAGTAAACTGACTGATCCTCAAATGATAATGAGCCAAATTCCCAACCTGGCCCTTTTCAAGCATGGCCACCTAATCATCCCACTGATTCCCAATTGGCATATATCACTCCTCACCTCTCTATTTTGTGATTTAGGTCACATACACGTGTTCAGCAGATGTTATTGCGAGTGTTGCAAAATGCTTGTGCTTCTAGTTCCGACAGTGCAGCAATATCTAACAAGTAATATCTAACAATTCCACAACAACTACCTAATACACGCAAATCTAAGTAAAGGAATGGAATAAGAACATATAAATATATGGATGAGCAATTTCAGAGCGGCATAGACTAAGATGCAATAGATAGTATAGAATAGTAAATACATATGTATATACATATGAGAGGAGTAATGCAAAATATGTAAACATTATTAAAGTGACATTATTAAAGTGAATAGTGTTTCATTTATAAAAGTAGCCAATGATTTCAAGTCTGTATGTAGGCAGCAGCCTCTCTGTGCTAGTGATGGATATTTAACAGTCTGATAGCCTTCAGATATAAGCTGTTTTTCAGTCTCTCTGTCCTAGCTTTGATGCACCTGTACTGACCTCGCCTTTTGGATGATAGCGGGGTGAACAGGCAGTGGCTCAGGTGGTTGTTTTCCTTGATGATCTTTTTGGCTTTCCCATTCCCTAGATGATGACTAAAAACCTGGGTTCTTATAGAGCCCCACAGTGGAGGTGTCATAATACCCATAAAACCTAGCAGTCAAAATGGTTCCAATAGTTTTTTCACCATTAATTTTTCCCATAGATGATTTTAGAAACACTTAAAATAATGTCTGTGTTTCGTGTAGGCTTACCATGGTGTTTTAATAAACATGTAAATCTCTCTCGGACAAGAGGACTTTTGTTTGTTTTTGCTGTTCTCCAATTGACATTTTAGAGTTTTTTAGTTGTGTAGAAGTACAGTAAACTAGTGGGTGTATTTCTACCAAACCCACTTTGCCATACCCTAGGTTTAGCTGAACTGACGCCATTGTCCCCCACCACACCCCCATCTGCGAATAAAACGCAGCCCTCCCAGCCCAAACTACTTCCCGCAACTATGGATTGTATAGTTTCATGAGTTAAGAAACAGATTGATGTTATATCATAATGTGACCATCAAGGCAAAACCCAAGCCAACATTTTTGATTGAAACAATCATCTAAATGTCCGTACAGCCTCTTTATGTGCAGGTGAAGCAGTTGTAGCTGGAGAAGTTATATGGGTTCAGTGCCTTGCTCAAGTGCACGTCTGGAGATATACTGAACACAAATAAACGCAACATGCAACAATTTCAAAGATTTTACTGAGTTACAGTTCATATAAGGAAATCCGTCAATTGAAATAAATAAATTAGGCCATAATCTACAGATTTCACATGAATGGGCAAGGGTGCAGCCATGGGTGGGCCTGGGAGGGCATAGGCCCACCCACTGGGGAGCCAGGCCCAGCCAATCAGATTGAAATTTTCCCCACAAAAGGGTTTTATCACAGACAGAAATACTCCTCAGCACTCCCTCAGACAATCCCACAATTGAAGAAGCCAGATGTGGAGGTCCTAGGCTGGCGTGGTCTTAGGCTGGCAACAGCTCTTTTGGACATTCCTGCAGTCAGCATGCCAATTGCACAATCCCTCAAAACTTGAGACATCTTGATATTGTGTTGTGTGACAAAACTGCACATTTTGGAGTGGCCTTTTATTGTAAACCAGGAGAAATGCTCACTAACAGGGATGTAAACAAATTTGTGAAAAATTTGAGAGAAATAAGCTTTTTGTGTGTTTGGAACATTTCTGGGATATTTTATTTCAGCCCATGAAACATGGGACCAACACTTTACATGTTGCGTTTATATTTTTGTTTAGTATAGCACCCTTTAGTTACCAGTGCCCCACCAGATTATCCCATTACCTGTGATATGAACCAGTGACCCTCCGGTTGATGGCCCGCTACCTGCTGAAGGTTGTTTATTATCTAAGCCTACGTGTAACGAGTGATGATTAGATAGCTTTAAATATAAATACTTCTGGTTGTTCACATTACATATCTAAATAGTTCAGAAACCAGTCACCAAATAATACACTGATCTTCGAACCGGAAGAAATTTCGTGGGGTCATGGAAGCTTTTGGACGTTTTCTGTCGGATGCCCGCATGTAAACAAAACCTCTTGTTTTGTTGGTGTAAGACAATCAACAGGTCATGCATGCCTCTCAAGGGGGTACGAATTTGAAACATTAGTATTGCAGTAAATTATTGAGCAAAAATGTCTATGGAAGATCCGTTTTTCGTCGTCAAATGGTAAGTAGCTAAACCAGCTTCAACCGTGTAACGTTAGCTAGCTAACGTTATATTGTATTCCATCAAGCCTGGCTTTAGCAAGGATGGCTAACGCTAGCTAACTAGCTTGTAACAAATGGGATTTGTTGAAGCTATTCGTCTAGGAAATTGCATTCGTATTTGACAGCCATTGTCACAATGATGAGAGGCATATGATAGCATTTTGTGGCGTTTGTCTAAACGGGTTGGATATACAGCTAGCATTATAGTTATAGCTAGCATGTTTAGCTAACGGGTAACTCGCTGTCGCAGTAAACAACGTTTAGCTTGTTAGCTACTGTACAATGTATGATTTGTTAAAGACAGAAAGCTATGGCAAATTGTTATTTACAGTTTGTAACTATCTATATCAGTAGCTGTATTAATGATGTTGTATGTGTGGTTATGTTAATTAATATGCCACTGTAATGTTATGTCTTGCCAGCTACCTTTGATATACACAGTATTGCATTTCTATGTGATTTAACTAGATATATATAATATAGATACATGCACTTTATTATTGACTCTCCTAATCTCCAGTGAGGTCCAGAAGGCGGTGAACACTGCCCAAGGGTTGTACCAGAGATGGAGCGAGTTGCTACAGGATCCCAGTGGTACTTCCAAGGAGGAGGTGGACTGGACCACCAATGAGTTGAGAAACAGTCTGCGGTCCATCGAATGGGACCTGGAGGATCTCGATGAGACCATCAATATCCTTCCAACATAAAATGTAAATTAGTTTAACTTGCACATGTATTGGTTTATCAAAACAAATACAGTACTTCCTCCAATTGTAGTAGAGTTCAGTCTTCATAGAGAATAACATATAATGGATTGTCATGTCTTTGGTGCATGTTAGTGTTGAATAGGCTATTCCTTAACAGTGAATGCAAGTATTGTTGAATCAAACCCTAAGAAGTTCAATCTGGACGCAGTGGAGCTGACCAAACGGAAAGGCTTCATCACAAGCACTAGACAAACTGTTAAGGTGAGTCAGGCCTGAGGCACACGGGCTTGGAAGGAATCCGGTTGAACTTGAAGTATCCATCACACAAAAATATGACCGCAAGCAGCAGTAACACTTACAATAATAGGGTTCCTGCACCTTCTGTCCTAAAGGTCAAATTTAAAAAGGACCCCTAATTAGAGCTGTTGTGTTTTGTAATAGCCATTAATGATATGATGGCTGATGCATGGTGTATGCCTTTGTTATTACATTTGTATTCATTTCTTTGCTGTTTTCTATTTCAGGAAATGAAAGACCACATGTCCAGTCCAACGGCCTTAGCCATGTCAGACAAGAAAAATAGACAGGTGTGTGTAGCTCTGTATAACTATTGGACTAAGATCTTACTGAACTATTTGCGTGTAATGGTGCAGTATGATGGAATGCACTTGTCAAACATGTAGCACATTTTAAAGCAGCAGGTTGCGTACGGCTTTGTCGGATTGTTAACACTGCAAACATCCTCCATTAACATAGGTCAGAGAATAAGTGCCATTTGTATTGGCTGGATCCTTGCACAGAAGACTCTTCCTCACCATTGTAGTTGAGCGACCATACTTCAGCAGATCTCATATGTAATAATTTCTACTCTACTTCTCCACCAGGCTCTGTTAGGGAACAGTGGCTCTCAAGGCCCAATCTGGCAACCAGGTCCTGACAAATACACCCGTCTGGACCAAGAGCTACGTACGGCCAACTCCATGTTCATTGATGAGCAGCAGACCCAGCAGCAGGTATAGTTAATAGAAATCTTTCACTCATTCTTATGAGTTTGATATCGACTATTGCTGATTGCTGTACTTATTACTATGTGCTGGATTTTACATTGTTTTGGCAAATTAATAATTTTTCCTCCTTTGTGTGACATCAAATGAAAAAAATTGGCACAGGCACCGAATACTTCAAATGTAGACCTTACTGTGACATGCTTACTTACAAGCCTTTAACCAACAATGCAGTTCAAAAAATCGAGTTAAGAAAATATTTACTAAATAAACTAAAGTAAAAAGTTGCACAATAAAATAACAATAATGAGGCTATATACAGGGGGTACTGGTACCGAGTCAATGTGCGGGGGTACAGGTTAGTCGAGGTAATTTGTACATCTAGGTAAGGGTGAAGTGACTGCATAGTTAATAAACAGCGAGTAGCAGCAGTGTAAAAACAAAGGGGGGGGGGGGGGGGGTCAATGTTAATAGTCGGGGTGGCCATTTGATTAATTGTTCAGCAGTCTTATGGCTGGGGGGTAGAAGCTGTTAGGGAGCCTTTTGGACCTAGACTTAGCGCTCCGGTACCGCTTGCCGTGCGGTAGCAGAGAGAACAGTCTATGACTTGGGTGACTGGAGTAGAGGTCGACCGATTAATCGGAATGGCCAATTTAACTTCTATGGGCTAGGTGGGACGTTTGCGTCCCACCCTAGTCAACAGCCAGTGGAATCACGTGGCGCGAAATACAAATACCTAAAAAATGCTATAACTTCAATTTCTCAAACATATGACTATTTTACACCATTTTAAAGACAAGACTCTCGTTAATCTAACCACATTGTCCGATTTCAAAAAAGCTTTACAGCGAAAGCAAAACATTAGATTATGTCAGGAGAGTACCCTGCCAAAAATAATAACACAGCCATTTTCAAAGCAAGCATATATGTCACAAAAACCAAAACCACAGCTAAATGCAGCACTAACCTTTGATGATCTTCATCAGATGACACTCCTAGGACATTATGTTATACAATACATGCATGTTTTGTTCAATCAAGTTCATATTTATATCAAAAACCAGATTTTTACATTAGCATGTGATGTTCAGAACTAGCATACCCACCGAAAACTTCCGGTGAATTTACTAAATTACTCATGATAAACGTTGACAAAATACATAACAATTATTTTAAGAATTATAGATACAGAACTCCTTTATGCAAACGCTATGTCAGATTTTAAAATAGCTTTTCGGCGAAAGCACATTTTGCAATATTCTGAGTACATAGCTCGGCCATCACAGGCTAGCTAATTTGACACCCACCTGGTTTGGGGTCACTAAACTCAGAATTACTATTAGAAAAATTGTATTACCTTTGCTGTTCTTCGTCAGAATGCACTCCCAGGACTTCTACTTCAACAACAAATGTTATTTTGGTTTCAAATAATGATAGTTTCCAGATTCGAGCATATTAATGACCAAAGGCTCATATTTCTGTGTGTTATTATATTATAATTAAGTCTATGATTTGATATTTCATAGAGCAGTCTGACTGAGCGATGGTAGGCAGCAGCAGGCTCGTAAGCATTCATTCAAACAGCACCTTCATTGCGCTGTTTATGACTTCAAGCCTATCAACTCCCAAGATTATGCTGGTGTAACCGATGTGAAATGGTTAGCTAGTTAGCTGGGTGCGCGCTAATAGCGTTTCAAATGTCACTTGCTCTGAGACTTGGGAGTGGTTGTTCCCCTTGCTCTCCATGGGTAACGCTGCTTCGAGGGTGGCTGTTGTCGATGTGTTCCTGGTTCGAGCCTAGGTAGGAGCGAGGAGAGGGACGGAAGCTATTCTGTTACACTGGCAATACTAAAGTGCCTATAAGAACATCCAATAGTCAAAGGTATATGAAATACAAATCGTATAGAGAGAAATAGTCCTATAATTCCTATAATAACTACAACCTAAATCTTCTTACCTGGGAATATTGAAGACTCATGTTAAAAGGAACCACCAGCTTTCATATGTTCTCATGTTCTGAGCAAGGAACTTAAACGTTAGCTTTTTTACATGGCACATATTGTACTTTTACTTTCTTCTCCAACACTTTGTTTTTGCATTATTTAAACCAAATTGAACATGTTTCATTATTTATTTGAGGCTAAATTGATAGTATTTATGTATTATATTAAGTTAAAATAAGTGTTCATTCAGTGTTGTTGTAATTGTCATTATTACAAATAAAAAGTTGTTAAAAATCGGCCGATTAATCGGTATCGGCTTTTTTGGTCCTCCAATAATCGGCATTGGCGTTGAAAAATCATAATCGGTCGACCTCTAGACTGGAGTCTTAGAAACAATTTTTTGGGCCTTCCTCTGCCACCGCCTATTTATATAGGTCCTGGATGGCAGGAAGCTGCACTACCCTTTGTAGCGCCTTAGGGTCAGACGCCGAGTAGTTGCCATACCAGGCAGTGATGCAACCGGTCAGGATGCTCTCTAAGGTGCAACTGTAGAACTTTGAGGATCTGGGGACTCATGCCAAATCTTTTCAGTCTCCCGAGGGGGAAAAGGTGTTGTCGTGCTCTCTTCACGACTGTCTTGGTGTGTTTGGACCATAATAGTTTGTTGGTGATGTTGACACCAAGGAACTTGAAACTCTCAACCCGCTCCACTACAGCCCCCTCAATGTTAATGGGGGCCTGTTTCGGCCCTCCTTCACCTGTTGTCCACGATCAGCTCCTTTGTCTTGCTCACATTGAGGGAGAGGTTGTTGTCCTGGCATCTCTGACCTCCTCCCTATAGACTCATCTTTGTCGGTGATCAAGCCTACCACTGTTGTCGCCAGCAAACTTAATGATGGTGACTTAAGACATCGGCATTGACGTGTGTGTGTGTGTGTGTGTGTGTGTGTGTGTGTGTGTGTGTGTGTGTGTGTGTGTGTGTGTGTGTGTGTGTGTGTGTGTGTGTGTGTGTGTGTGTGTGTGTGTGTGTGTGTGTGTGTGTCAGCTCATGGCAGAGCAGCAGGATGACCAGCTGGAGCTGGTGTCTGGGACCATCGGGGTGCTGAAGAACATGTCTGAGAGGATTGGTATGGAGCTGGATGAACAGACCGTGTACGTACACAGCCACAGCAACAATAATCAATAACAGGGTTTCAGATCTGCAAAGATAATCAGGTGCTGTATGTATCAAGCGTTTCTGACATGGAGTGCTGATTTAAAGATGGAGTTCACAGTAGGGAAATGGCGTCACTGTGCCCCACCGCCGTTGTTTTGATTTTGTTTTATTGACGAAGCATGGGTGAGGAGCATTGCGCCACATGGTAAAAAATGTCAGTCCATTTTCTGCTGTTCTATCGTGGTGCAGTGATGTCTGAGGGAATGCACTGTTTTATTGTTTGCAATAACTTTATTTGTTGTAATATCGCAAATGGACGTGGTAGTTTCACTATTAAGGAGTCCATCTTTAAGATCAGTTTTGACTTTTAGATTATCATGAATAATGTTATATGCAGACGGGGGGGACATGATCCTAGATCAGCACTCCTACTCTGAGACATTTTGTCAATACAGGTATATATCTTTCCTGGTATCTACAATGCAGCATCTCTTCTCTCTTGCAGGATGCTGGATGACTTCTCCAATGAGATGGAAGGTACCCACTCCAGACTAGACAATGTCATGAAGAAGCTGGCCAAGGTCTCCAACATGAACACCGGTGAGTAATACAACAGTTTCTTTAGTCACCACTTTCTACCTTGAGGAAGAATACACTTCAAAGTTCAGGAGCCATCTCCGCTACTGCAAATTATCAAAGTCTGCAACTTACAGAGGTTACCGAGGTGGCAGTATGGTATTATTGTCGATGTCTTTTGATGATCTTTAATATGTCCAGGTCACTGATGTATGGATGGTCATTAAAGATGATATATGCTTTACTTGAGAGTGGAGGCTTCCTGCTGAAGGGAACGTCTGTGCCAGATGACCTGGAGTCATAAAGTGTCACGGCTGGAGAGGAAGGAAAAGTACCTCCCCACACCCCAACAAATGGTGGCACCTCCTTATAAGGAAACACCCTCAGGAAGCTTTCAACAGGAAGAACTTGGGAGACAGGGAGTCAAATGAAATCTGGCCCTTTTTTTGGTCAGGATATCCTGCCGGTACTTTCCCCCCAGCCCCTAGACAATGTGCCTGCCGGTACTTTCCCCCCGGCCCCTAGACAATGTTCTTAGGGTTTTATATTGTATTATTTCCCCGCTATTTTTTTTTCTTCCTTTGCAACATGCCACTCCAGTTGCAACTTTAAAATATGATTGTTTCAGGTTGGAAGACATGATAGCCTTCATAGAACATAAAATCCTCACAATTGTATGTATTTGGACCTTTCATGCCTTAATATGTCTGAAATAATTTTGTTGTATTTTACATTTTTATTTACATTAAAAAAAACTGCCGATCAATTGCTCCTCCCGTTGTTTGATACAGTTCACCCTCCTCCTCTTTCTCTCTTCCCTTCTCTTGCAGACCGCCGACAGTGGTGTGCTATCGGCATTCTACTGGCCATTCTGTTTGTGGTCGTTATGCTGCTCTTCATCCTATGATGACCGTCCACCACCACAACAACACTCCCACCCCAGTCTCCGTTTGACCATAGGGATGGACTTTACATGGGGCTTGGGAAAACATCAAGGTTTCCATTGACATAGGGAAATGGCTATCTACCCCAACCCTCTTTTTACTACATACTGCTGAATATACAGCGATTCTTCTGTAGCTGGTGCAAGTTTCCTCTCAAGCAACATTCTCAGTCGTCATTTTAGCACTAAACTTAAACCTTCCTTGGCATCTCTATGTAGGATTTGGCCCTATGTGAATACTAGGCCTCAAAATATTTTCCGGAAACCCATTTGAGGTAAACCAGGGTGTAACCAGGGTCGGTGCATACTCCTTGTGACATTTTAGTGTTAATATTCAGAGAATAATGTATGAAGAAGACTCCACTCCGCTTATCTAATCGTTAGTGTTTTTATTGAAAGGGGCTTGTCTATCGTTTCTCGCTGGGAAAAACCCCTACGTCTACCTGATGCACTGACGGCATAAAACGTTTATATGGATATATTAAACTGTGTATATATAATCGTAATTGAAACAAAACACTGGAGTTCCCTAACAAGGAAAATAATATATATTGCTAAGCGGGTATACATATCACTAACCACACTAAAATGGTTCAACTTAATGTGTTATTATATATATTTTCTTAGTCTATGTTCTTTCCTTTTGTACTATATGTATTTTGGGGTGTTGGCTTATACACGATCAACAGGTGTTTAACACTCGCCTGGAAGATCAAGTCGCTGCCTGCAATACTGAATGTATTGGAGCAAATCCATAGACATCTGGAACAGGGCTCAATCCTGAATTTATGTGTCTAACGTGAGCAGTCTTGTACGTAAAGTGGCATGATCTAGAAGTCCTTCGCCCACATGTCTATATGTTTGGTATCTTTCAGTCCGACAACATTTCACCATGAGGGCCATTCTAAAGACTTCAATACTTGCTTATGAACTGTGTGTGACACCCCCAGGTGTACTTGAAGCTAGCATGTCAACAGACCTAAGGTTGTTAATCTCAGCGACTAAGGGTCATGCATTTGTTTTGGAATGTGGTTATGTGGTTTTTAGAAGGCCCTTATACCAAAGGCTTGTGTTAAAAAAAGCGCTAATTGAGAAGCCTGACCTGTGTTGTGGTTTATCAGTGTTACAGGAACCCTGTTGTAATAATGATTCATGGGGGAAATCGGCTGACTGTCATGCCAGGGTCAAAACAATTTGCAACAGAAAAGTAATGTTTTATTTCAGTCAGCAGTCAGCTTTCTTCTGTTTGGTGCTTAATGAATACAGCCCTGGTAGTTGCGATAAGACAGACTGAGAACAGAGATCTGCATAACCAGTGCTGTCTGCTGATACTGTAGTAGGCTGATGCTGTATGTTATGCTAGGGCTGGAAACGTCATTTTGGTCTTGCTTCCCTGTACCTCGCCCCTACCTGGGGTTCCAGGATAAGTCGTAAATTGAGGGTTGAATGAATCTGCTCTCAGTGCTCGCAGAAACCTGGTAACAGTTTGATTTGAATAGGCCTCAACTCATTTGAGGACTTGATATGAACGTAATACATTAATTGACTATTTTAGGTTGTACCACCTCAATCCGCAAGTGACAGTAAATCAAGACAGTCAAGTAATGCAATACACCAGAATGATAAGGGTCATGTGATGGTACTACTATATGAAATATAATGGACACTAGTGATCAAATCTGACTTCTGAAAACACTCCACTATCTTCTTTCAAAGGTTTTATGAAGTTAGAAAGAAATATTGTATGTCAATTGTTTTTATTTGTTGTTTATTTATTATTTCATGATGGTTAGTTAACACAAGTTTACTGTAATAGGAATACAGTATTGCATTTATAGTGTATATGACATCATTACGTAGAAAACATTTACTAACATGTTTTCTTTTTCAAATGGTCTCTTTTTTTAAGCGTCCACACATTTTCAGCAGAGTTATATCTGGTCGAAAGGGTGTGACTTGGTTGAAAATATTGGCATTTATTTCAGATTATGGATATTTTGAAAGCATGACAATGATCCAGGCAATGATGTACCATCTCAAAATCACTTGTCAGTCACATTTGTTGAAGTTGCAAGTGATTGTGATGCTGTATTACGATACAAAGTACCCTTAATATTAAATACTGTACTTAATGCACAACAAAGTCACTGGTGATAGCTGGATGAGACCTATTTGGTATATGTGATAATAAATAGTACTGTTTGTGGAGAATGGGTACAGTCCATGACATTGGAAGTCATGATGAGTGTTTGATTGGGTCAAACAACTGAGTTCCCAGAGAGGAGGAGGCGAAGCGAGAGGTTTCACTCGCCAAAATCTGATTTAAGCTTGTCGCCCGCCTTTGGGACAACGACTGCCATTTTTAGGGCAGAGACATAAGCATGATCTCGTCATCATATACAGATCTCTGGTGTTCCTCTTACTTGTTAGTGTAGTCATGCGTCTGGAGTGTATGAAAATGCTTTTTACCCTTGAACTTTGACATGTCATCGTATCATGGCTGTGCGTCTGTCCTGAAAATAAAACAGCAAGCAGGATGCTGCGAAGATTCACTATGTTTCAGCTCATTTCAATTACATATGAATGATGTGCTCAATTTGCCTGATTCTCTTGTGTTTTTAGAAGGGTCTACAGCTCTTGATGGAAACCGATACTAGCCACAGATCTACGATCAGAATACCCTTCTCTGTTCCTAACCATGTAGAGGGATGATCAGTTATCTGACCCTGTATTATTGGTTATGGGGACCATTTTCCTACTCAGGGTTGTTATTCTTCCTGATTAGTCAAGTCCTCATTTCTAGATGTTCTACGTTGTACTGATCTCGAGCCTTGTCCATTTGGCTCCATGGAATTGTCCTAGGATGTACAATGAGTGTACAAAACATTGCACCTGCTCTTTCCATGACATAGACTGACCAGGTGAAAGCAGTGATCCATTATTGGTGTCACCTGTTATATCCATATCATTGTAGATGAAGGGGAGGAGAAATATATTTTTAAGCCCTGAAACATGGATTGTGTATTTGTGCCATTCAGAGGGTGAATGGACATTACAAACGAGTGCATTTTGAACAGGATGTTGTAGTAGGTGCCAGGTGCACCGGTTTGAGTGTGTCGACCTGCAACGTTGCTGGGTTTTTCACGCTTAACAGGGGGTGTGACTCATTTTTAGGAAGGTATTCCTAATGTTTTGTACACTCATTGGATGTTGGGAAGGTTCCAAGAGGAAAAGGGGAGACCGGGTTAATGTCAGCTGGGCCGATGGTGGCCGTTTCAGACGTCATCTATCGATCCAGAAGGGAGCAGAGCGCTTCTTATTGAACATCACTGAGCAGTGGTTGAACCCTGCCACTTGACAGGTGGCCCCCTCCTCCCCCACGTTTTTCCTTTGTCCGGAGAGGAAATTATTAGTCATCCACACCTGGGTACCCCACACACACACAGCGCTCACCCCTGAATACAGCACTCAGTATCTGTGGAAAGACAATGGTTTACAGGAAGCCAGAGAAGTATAACATAACGCTGACACTGTGAGTTTGTCCTCCTGACATTGTCTGATAGCAATGAGTGTTATTTTTACCACTAGATTGCAGCTTGTACCACTAAGGGCAAAGAGCTTCCTAGGATCCAGGAAGAGATGGAGACTGCTATGAGGGGAAGGCACTGATATAATGTGCAAATGTCCATATAAAAGAAGAGAGAAATTGCTGTGTGCGTTCATATGTGCCTGGTCCAGGTTGTGGAACCTTAATTGGGGAGGATGGACTGGTGGTAATGGCTGGAGCCGAGTAAGTGAAATGGTATCAAACACATGGTTCCAGGTGTTTGATGCCATTTGCTCCGTTCTAGCCATTATTTTGAGTCTTCTGTAGCCTCTTGTGGTGCCTGGCTGTGTGTACATGTGTTTGTGTGTGTGCAGGAGCACCCAGCTAGGGGGTTGGTGGTGTACTTGGTGGGGCGCAGGTGCATGTGCCAGGTTCCCAGCTCCCCTCTTGTTCCACAAAAGATGAATAGAGGGGCCAGCTAAGCACACGCCCCCATAGAGAGGAGAGGAAGGAGGGGGTTCACCCAGCCCCTCTAGACAGCTGGTGTCAGTAGCTTTGCAATGCATGGTGGGGGTGAAGTGTTTAGGGCTCAGACATTGTGAGTATTAGTAGACAAGAGAAGAACAGTGGAAGTGATTCCTTTGCTGAATTCTAAATGGACAACGAGTCACAAAAGTGTATCCATTCATCTATTTGATCTACTTGGATTGTTCTCCACCAAATCATCTGCCTGAGACACCTCTATAGTTAAAGAGGGGTGTGTTGGTGGTGATATACAAACCATGTTACCAGGGGGATATGGGGGGGAAGGATATTGATCACACTCCCCTGTCGGTCTCCCCTCCTCCAGACCACCTGAGGCCCTGGCTAGTCAACTCTACACAACGGTTTCCTCTTCCCAAATTCATCCCTCTTTTACCTCTATTGCTGAAAGTCAAAGAAGCCATTGACTCAAGTGGTGAAAGATGACCCCATACAGCTGGTTGACATCGGTAGATACTGTGTAGATGCTTCTTGTTATTGAAGTGAAGCTGACATAATTTGCATTGAGGAGGACACAATCAGTGTGTATAATTTGAATAATGGAGAGGACAATATTGAATGAGAAGCAATTCCAATGCAAGGTATGAAAGAACGAGTAGTACACAATGTTTTATTTGGACCATAGATACAAAATACATATTGCGTGACAGTGAAAAGTCTGTTCTTTGTACGCTTTAATACTGGTGAATATGTCATGACTCCTCACATGTCGATACTTTCAGTGCTTTCCTATCGTCAGTCACCCATGTAATGACCTCTAGTACCGTGTATTTACTGTTGAAATGTCTAAATAATTGACTATGCATTTTCCCAATGGGTCTGTCTGACATCAACTTCTCTGATCTCATTTCTCATCATTGTCTCTACAACCCAATGGTTTGACATTATGGTTTTCAAATGCCTTTCTTCAGGCAATCAACCAGACACTTAGGCAGTTATTGCTTTGTGTACAGTGCATTATTGTAATGACATTAACAAATCAGCAGCATTGGAAAGGACTTTGTACATTGACAGATTAACCCAGAATTCAGAACCAAGACTGACAACATCTACCAACCAGGAATAACCTAATAAATGAGAGATGATTAGATAGCCTGGTCTCACATCAGATGTGACAATGACCATAGGAGTTGGCAAGACAGCATAAACAGATCTGGGACCAGGCTAAAATAAGAGGGGTTCAGTCACTGAGTACCTTTCTGATCAATAGAGGAACTTAATCCTATTTGGGTACAGCACATTTATATGGCAAAATGTCAACAAATAATGATTCTTCTTTGTTTGGCAAATAGACGAGCAAAGAAGAAAGTGGAGGATCCTTCAGTACAATCAAGTTGGCATGGATATAGAGTGTTGTTGATCCACGTGTACCGAGGAAGAACGTCAAACAAAATGGAAGAGTTCAAGGCTATGGGTGTGGGTTTTATAGTGATCTTAGATAAGAACAGTCTAGGATAGAACACACACGAGTTCAAAGAATTAGTAACACAATGAAATATTGTCATTTACAAGTTTTATATTACTATTGCAATTGACAAAATGTAGTCGAACCTGGGTCTGTAGTGACGCCTCGTGCCTTAGATCCGACAGACCATTTCTGTATGGACCTTGCTTTGTGCACAGGGGTATTGTCATGCTGAAACAGGAAAGGGCCTTCCCCAAACGGCTGCAAAGTTGGAAGCACAGAATTGTCTAGAATGTAATTGTATGCTATAGCGTTAACATTTCCCTTCACTGGAACTAAGGGGCCTAGCCCAAACCATGAAAAACAGCCCCAGACCATTATTCCTCCTCCACCAAACTTTACAGTTGACACTATGCATTCGGGCAGGTAGCGTTCTCCTGCTATCCGCCAAACCCAGAATCGTCCGTCTGACTGCCAGATGGTGAAGCGTGATTCATCACTCCAGAGAACGTGTTTCCACTGCTCCAGAGTCCAATGGCGGCGAACTTTACACCACTCCAGCTGACGCTTGGCATTGTGCATGGTGATCTTAGGCATGCGTGCGGCTGCTCGGCCATGGAAACCCATTACATGAAGGTCCCGACGAACACTTCTTGTGCTGACATTGCTCCCGTTCTGAGCTTGTGTGGACTACCACTTTGCGGCTGAGCCGTTGTTGATCCTAGATGTTTCCACTTCACACAGCATTTACAGTCGAACGGGGCAGCTCTAGCTGGGCAGAAATTTGATGAACTGACTTGGAAAAGTGGCATCCTATGACGGTGCCACGTTGAAAGTCACTGAGCTCTTCAATAAGGCCATTCTACTGCCAATGTTTGTCTATGGAGATTGATCAGCTGTGTGGTCGATTTTTATACACCTATCAGGGATGGATGTGGCTGAAATAGCCAAATCCACTCATTTTAAGGGGTATCCACATACTCTTGTATACAGTATATGGTGTACTTCTTTATCCCCTAAGTGCTTCAGTTCATATCCAATACTATTTTTATGACTAGTCCAAGTCAAACTCTTATTTTTCGGTTATGATGCTCTCCTATAGTTTCATTCACTCCATGAGGCTGGCTGAGCAAAATTAGCATCTTGGACTCGAAGAGACTGCCCAGTGTCTTCTCTAACAACTGTTAAGTTTGCTTCAATCGTATCACTTTTGAGATGCTTCATGTCTTCTCTGTTTCAAACCCATACATTTATTATCTCAATTCCAGGTCTGGTTTCTGACTAAACCAATTACCACAATAAAAATAGGATTTAATTGCATAAAGATGACCTCAGTCAAGATGCATAGAATGGAGGAGATTCGTGTGAGGTATTTAACAGAGAATCTCCTACCAGACTGGATTGTTGCTGTGTGAGCAGCTGAAAGCTTTGTGCATTACCTGTAATGATAAGGTGTATTTTGGCACTGCTGGTTATGTTTTCAACAGCGAAAGTAAGGAGCACCTAAGGCCGAAGAACTCAAGGAAAAATATACAACAGGACATGAGGAAATGTGAGACAGCTTCTGCTCTAATAGCATCTCCATCTGAACCATCTAGAAAAATGACCCAATCGTGTAAAACATCTTGATGTGTCTTCAGAAGAATAACGCAACATTTCTGAGAGAAGACGCTACGCAAGCGAGCGGCCATAGACATATTCACAGTCAATGAGCCGGTCACACACACTGTCCATCTGTCATACCCCAAACACCCCAAGTTTCCATTGTGTTTGTGGTTGCTGTGGTGTCTGGTTGCCATTACATTGCGGGTTTCCAAGGCATTGCCCATGGTGTCACCACGGTGACCGGCGGTCCTCAGGTTGTGTAGCGAGGAGGGGGGAGCATCCTGTGTCGGAGCACGCGGACAGAAGCTATGTTCTCCTGGGTCATGAGGCGGGTCACCAGGTCCAGACTGAGGCCGGCCACCTTCTCACCGTTCACCTCCAGCAGCTCGTCTCCCACCCCTAGCAGCCCCCCGTACATCTTCACTGTGCTGCTGTCGCCCATCTCTTCAACATACACACCTACAAAACAGACAGGATAACGTACAGGAGCATGTTACAGGTAGGGTCACACATAAACTTATTTTATAACACACATCTACAGGCAAAAGTATAGGAGCATGCTACTGATAGCACCAGGTACATACGAGGAGTATTATTACACCTGATAATTACACACCAACACCTACAGGACAGACTGTAGGGGAGGGGAGTATTATTACACCTGATAATTACACACCAACACCTACAGGATAGACTGTAGGGGAGTATTATTACACCTGATAATTACCCCCTTCACCTACAGGACAGACTGTAGGGGAGGAGGGAATTATTACATCTGATAATTACACACCAACACCTACAGGACAGACTGGAGGGGAGTATTATTACACCTGATAATTACACACCAACACCTACAGGACAGACTGTAGGGGAGTATTATTACATCTGATAATTACACACCAACACCTACAGGACAGACTGTAGGGGAGTATTATTACACCTGATAATTACACACCAACAGGACAGACTGTAAGGGAGGGGAGTATTATTACACTTGATAATTACACACTAACACCTACAGGACAGACTGTAGGGGAGTATTATTACACCTGATAATTACACACCAACACCTACAGGACAGACTGTAGGGGAGTATTATTACACCTGATAATTACACACCAACAGGACAGACTGTAAGGGAGGGGAGTATTATTACACTTGATAATTACACACTAACACCTACAGGACAGACTGTAAGGGAGGGGAGTATTATTACACCTGATAATTACACACCAACACCTACAGGACAGACTGTAAGGGAGGGGAGTATTATTACACCTGATAATTACACACTAACACCTACAGGACAGACTGTAAGGGAGGGGAGTATTATTACACCTGATAATTACACACCAACACCTACAGGACAGACTGTAAGGGAGGGGAGTATTATTACACCTGATAATTACACACTAACACCTACAGGACAGACTGTAAGGGAGGGGAGTATTATTACACCTGATAATTACACACTAACACCTACAGGACAGACTGTAGGGGAGTATTATTACACCTGATAATTACACACTAACACCTACAGGACAGACTGTAGGGGAGTATTATTACACCTGATAATTACACACCAACACCTACAGGACAGACTGTAAGGGAGTGGAGTATTATTACATCTGATAATTACACACTAACACCTACAGGACATACTGTAGGGGAATATTATTACACCTGATAATTACACACTAACACCAACAGGACAGACTGTAAGGGAGGGGAGTATTATTACACCTCAACATACACACCTACAAAACAGACAGGATAACGTACAGGAGCATGTTACAGGTAGGGTCACACATAAACTTATTTTATAACACACATCTACAGGCAAAAGTATAGGAGCATGCTACTGATAGCACCAGGTACATACGAGGAGTATTATTACACCTGATAATTACACACCAACACCTACAGGACAGACTGTAGGGGAGGGGAGTATTATTACACCTGATAATTACACACCAACACCTACAGGACAGACTGTAGGGGAGTATTATTACACCTGATAATTACCCCCTTCACCTACAGGACAGACTGTAGGGGAGGAGGGAATTATTACATCTGATAATTACACACCAACACCTACAGGACAGACTGGAGGGGAGTATTATTACACCTGATAATTACACACTAACACCTACAGGACAGACTGTAGGGGAGTATTATTACACCTGATAATTACACACTAACACCTACAGGACAGACTGTAGGGGAGTATTATTACACCTGATAATTACACACCAACAGGACAGACTGTAAGGGAGTATTATTACACCTGATAATTACACACTAACACCTACAGGACAGACTGTAGGGGAGGGGAGTATTATTACACCTGATAATTACACACCAACACCTACAGGACAGACTGTAGGGGAGGGGAGTATTATTACACACTAACACCTACAGGACAGACTGTAAGGGAGGGGAGTATTATTACACCTGAATTACACACCAACACCTACAGGACAGACTGTAGGGGAGGGGAGTATTATTACACCTGATAATTACACACTAACACCTACAGGACAGACTGTAGGGGAGTATTATTACACCTGATAATTACACACTAACACCTACAGGACAGACTGTAGGGGAGGGGAGTATTATTACATCTGATAATTACACACCAACACCTACAGGGCAGACTGTAGGGGAGTATTATTACACCTGATAATTACACACTAACACCTACAGGACAGACTGTAAGGGAGGGGAGTATTATTACACCTGATAATTACACACTAACACCTACAGGACAGACTGTAAGGGAGGGGAGTATTATTACACCTGATAATTACACACCAACACCTACAGGACAGACTGTAGGGGAGGGGAGTATTATTACACCTGATAATTACACACCAACACCTACAGGACAGACTGTAGGGGAGTATTATTACACCTGATAATTGCACACTAACACCTACAGGACAGACTGTATGGGAGTATTATTACACCTGATAATTACACACCAACACCTACTGGACAGACTGTAGGGGAGGGGAGTATTATTACACCTGATAATTACACACTAACACCTACAGGACAGACTGTAAGGGAGGGGAGTATTATTACACCTGATAATTACACACTAACACCTACAGGACAGACTGTAGGGGAGGGGAGTATTATTACACCTGATAATTACACACCAACACCTACAGGACAGACTGTAAGGGAGGGGAGTATTATTACACCTGATAATTACACACCAACACCTACAGGACAGACTGTAGGGGAGTATTATTACACCTGATAATTACACACTAACACCTACAGGACAGACTGTAAGGGAGGGGAGTATTATTACACCTGATAATGACACACTAACACCTACAGGACAGACTGTAGGGGAGTATTATTACACCTGATAATTACACACCAACACCTACAGGACAGACTGTAAGGGAGGGGAGTATTATTACACCTGATAATTACACACTAACACCTACAGGACAGACTGTAAGGGAGGGGAGTATTATTACACCTGATAATGACACACTAACACCTACAGGACAAACTGTAAGGGAGGGGAGTATTATTACACCTGATAATTACACACCAACACCTACAGGACAGACTGTAAGGGAGTATTATTACATCTGATAACTACACACTAACACCTACAGGACAGACTGTAAGGGAGGGGAGTATTATTACACCTGATAATGACACACTAACACCTACAGGACAGACTGTAAGGGAGGGGAGTATTATTACACCTGATAATTACACACCAACACCTACAGGACAGACTGTAAGGGAGGGGAGTATTATTACACCTGATAATTACACACTAACACCTACAGGACAGACTGTAGGGGAGTATTATTACACCTGATAATTACACACTAACACCTACAGGACAGACTGTAGGGGAGGGGAGTATTATTACACCTGATAATTACACACTAACACCTACAGGACAGACTGTAAGGGAGGGGAGTATTATTACACCTGATAATTACACACCAACACCTACAGGACAGACTGTAGGGGAGTATTATTACACCTGATAATTACACACTAACACCTACAGGACAGACTGTAGGGGAGGGGAGTATTATTACACCTGATAATTACACACTAACACCTACAGGACAGACTGTAAGGGAGGGGAGTATTATTACACCTGATAATTACACACCAACACCTACAGGACAGACTGTAAGGGAGTATTATTACACCTGATAATTACACACTAACACCTACAGGACAGACTATAGGGGAGGGGAGTATTATTACATCTGATAATTACACACTAACACCTACAGGACAGACTGTAAGGGAGTATTATTACACCTGATAATTACACACTAACACCTACAGGACAGACTGTACGGGAGTATTATTACACCTGATAATTACACACTAACACCTACAGGACAAACTGTAAGGGAGGGGAGTATTATTACACCTGATAATTACACACCAACACCTACAGGACAGACTGTAAGGGAGTATTATTACATCTGATAACTACACACTAACACCTACAGGACAGACTGTAAGGGAGGGGAGTATTATTACACCTGATAATTACACACTAACACCTACAGGACAGACTGTAGGGGAGGGGAGTATTATTACACCTGATAATTACACACCAACACCTACAGGACAGACTGTAAGGGAGGGGAGTATTATTACACCTGATAATTACACACCAACACCTACAGGACAGACTGTAGGGGAGTATTATTACACCTGATAATTACACACTAACACCTACAGGACAGACTGTAAGGGAGGGGAGTATTATTACACCTGATAATGACACACTAACACCTACAGGACAGACTGTAGGGGAGTATTATTACACCTGATAATTACACACCAACACCTACAGGACAGACTGTAAGGGAGGGGAGTATTATTACACCTGATAATTACACACTAACACCTACAGGACAGACTGTAAGGGAGTATTATTACACCTGATAATTACACACTAACACCTACAGGACAGACTGTAAGGGAGGGGAGTATTATTACACCTGATAATGACACACTAACACCTACAGGACAGACTGTAAGGGAGGGGAGTATTATTACACCTGATAATTACACACCAACACCTACAGGACAGACTGTAAGGGAGGGGAGTATTATTACACCTGATAATGACACACTAACACCTACAGGACAGACTGTAAGGGAGGGGAGTATTATTACACCTGATAATTACACACCAACACCTACAGGACAGACTGTAAGGGAGTATTATTACATCTGATAATTACACACTAACACCTACAGGACAGACTGTAAGGGAGTATTATTACACCTGATAATTACACACTAACACCTACAGGACAGACTGTAGGGGAGTATTATTACACCTGATAATTACACACTAACACCTACAGGACAGACTGTAGGGGAGGGGAGTATTATTCCACCTGATAATGACACACTAACACCTACAGGACAGACTGTAAGGGAGGGGAGTATTATTACACCTGATAATTACACACCAACACCTACAGGACAGACTGTAAGGGAGGGGAGTATTATTACACCTGATAATTACACACTAACACCTACAGGACAGACTGTAGGGGAGTATTATTACACCTGATAATTACACACTAACACCTACAGGACAGACTGTAGGGGAGGGGAGTATTATTACACCTGATAATTACACACTAACACCTACAGGACAGACTGTAAGGGAGGGGAGTATTATTACACCTGATAATTACACACCAACACCTACAGGACAGACTGTAGGGGAGTATTATTACACCTGATAATTACACACTAACACCTACAGGACAGACTGTAGGGGAGGGGAGTATTATTACACCTGATAATTACACACTAACACCTACAGGACAGACTGTAAGGGAGTATTATTACACCTGATAATTACACACTAACACCTACAGGACAGACTGTAGGGGAGTATTATTACACCTGATAATTACACACTAACACCTACAGGACAAACTGTAAGGGAGGGGAGTATTATTACACCTGATAATTACACACCAACACCTACAGGACAGACTGTAAGGGAGTATTATTACATCTGATAACTACACACTAACACCTACAGGACAGACTGTAAGGGAGGGGAGTATTATTACACCTGATAATTACACACTAACACCTACAGGACAGACTGTAGGGGAGGGGAGTATTATTACACCTGATAATTACACACCAACACCTACAGGACAGACTGTAAGGGAGGGGAGTATTATTACACCTGATAATTACACACCAACACCTACAGGACAGACTGTAAGGGAGGGGAGTATTATTACACCTGATAATGACACACTAACACCTACAGGACAGACTGTAAGGGAGGGGAGTATTATTACACCTGATAATGACACACTAACACCTACAGGACAGACTGTAGGGGAGTATTATTACACTTGATAATTACACACCAACACCTACAGGACAGACTGTAAGGGAGGGGAGTATTATTACACCTGATAATTACACACTAACACCTACAGGACAGACTGTAAGGGAGGGGAGTATTATTACACCTGATAATGACACACTAACACCTACAGGACAAACTGTAAGGGAGGGGAGTATTATTACACCTGATAATTACACACCAACACCTACAGGACAGACTGTAAGGGAGTATTATTACATCTGATAACTACACACTAACACCTACAGGACAGACTGTAAGGGAGGGGAGTATTATTACACCTGATAATGACACACTAACACCTACAGGACAGACTGTAAGGGAGGGGAGTATTATTACACCTGATAGTTACACACCAACACCTACAGGACAGACTGTAAGGGAGTATTATTACATCTGATAATTACACACCAACACCTACAGGACAGACTGTAGGGGAGTATTATTACACCTGATAATTACACACTAACACCTACAGGACAGACTGTAAGGGAGTATTATTACACCTGATAATTACACACTAACACCTACAGGACAGACTGTAGGGGAGTATTATTACACCTGATAATTACACACTAACACCTACAGGACAGACTGTAGGGGAGGGGAGTATTATTACACCTGATAATTACACACTAACACCTACAGGACAGACTGTAAGGGAGGGGAGTATTATTACACCTGATAATTACACACCAACACCTACAGGACAGACTGTAGGGGAGTATTATTACACCTGATAATTACACACTAACACCTACAGGACAGACTGTAGGGGAGGGGAGTATTATTACACCTGATAATTACACACTAACACCTACAGGACAGACTGTAAGGGAGGGGAGTATTATTACACCTGATAATTACACACCAACACCTACAGGACAGACTGTATATTATTACACCTGATAATTACACACTAACACCTACAGGACAGACTGTAGGGGAGGGGAGTATTATTACACCTGATAATTACACACTAACACCTACAGGACAGACTGTAAGGGAGGGGAGTATTATTACACCTGATAATTACACACCAACACCTACAGGACAGACTGTAAGGGAGTATTATTACACCTGATAATTACACACTAACACCTACAGGACAGACTATAGGGGAGGGGAGTATTATTACATCTGATAATTACACACTAACACCTACAGGACAGACTGTAAGGGAGTATTATTACACCTGATAATTACACACTAACACCTACAGGACAGACTGTAGGGGAGTATTATTACCTAACACACACACACACACACACACACACACACACACACACACACACACACACACACACACACACACACACACACACACACACACACACACACACACACACGTATTACTAAACACACGCAAAATACAACACTAAACACACATCCAACTGCAGGACACGAGTGAAGTAAGTTAACGATAAAATACACCTTGAGCACACAGAAGGGGAACATTCTAATGAACAGGACATCATTATACAACACTAGAATAGAAAGACAACCAAAACAACAAGTCCCCAATCTGGCCCCAGACGGCCCTGGGTTAGAGCAGGGTAGGTCATCTAGGGCCAACCCTAGGCTTTTGGCCCCAGTCTAAGTCATGGAAACACTAGACTTTAGGCCAAGTACCGGTGTAAATGGCTGCAGTGTAAAGGCTCATTTTGTGTACCTGAGTCGAGTCGTCCTTTGCCCCGGGAGAGGAGGAAGCCGAAGGGTCCTATGGGAGGTCTGCTGAGCTCCAGCAGGAGGGTCCCGTCAGGGAAGGCCTGGGCCACCCTGCCCACCGAGCTCACCCCACTGGGGCTGCCCACATCCTCCACACTCAGAACCCTCTGGAGGCCCTTACTGGAGAGAGACAGAACAGCAGCTTTGAGGTGACATATATGGGGCCCTGTAGCATGCTATATTAAAAAATATATACACTGCTCAAAAAAATAAAGGGAACACTTAAACAACACAATGTAACTCCAAGTCAATCACACTTCTGTGAAATCAAACTGTCCACTTAGGAAGCAACACTGATTGACAATAAATTTCACATGCTGTTGTGCAAATGGAATAGACAACAGGTGGAAATTAAAGGCATTTAGCAAGACACCCCCAATAAAGGAGTGGTTCTGCAGGTGGGGACCACAGACCACTTCTCAGTTCCTATGCTTCCTGGCTGATGTTTTGGTCACTTTTGAATGCTGGCGGTGCTTTCACTCTAGTGGTAGCATGAGACGGAGTCTACAACCCACACAAGTGGCTCAGGTAGTGCAGCTCATCCAGGATGGCATATCAATGCGAGCTGAGGCAAGAAGGTTTGCTGTGTCTGTCAGCGTAGTGTCCAGAGCATGGAGACGCTACCAGGAGACAGGCCAGTACATCAGGAGACGGGAAGGAGGCCGTAGGAGGGCAACAACCCAGCAGCAGGACCGCTACCGCCGCCTTTGTGCAAGGAGGAGCAGGAGAAGCACTGCCAGAGCCCTGCAAAATGACCTCCAGCAGGCCACAAATGTGCATGTGTCTGCTCAAACGGTCAGAAACAGACTCCATGAGGGTGGTATGAGGGCCCGACGTCCACAGGTGGGGGTTGTGATTACAGCCCAACACCGTGCAGGACGTGTGGCATTTGCCAGAGAACACCAAGATTGGCAAATTCGCCACTGGCGCCCTGTGCTCTTCACAGATGAAAGCAGGTTCACACTGAGCACATGACAGACGTGACAGAGTCTGGAGAGGCCGTGGAGAACGTTCTGCTGCCTGCAACATCCTCCAGCATGACCGGTTTGGCGGTGGGGCAGTTATGGTGTGGGGTGACATTTCTTTGGGGGGCCGCACAGCCCTCCATGTGCTCGCCAGAGTTAGCCTGACTGCCATTAGGTACCGAGATGAGATCCTCAGACCTCTTGTGAGACCATATGCTGGTGCGGTTGGCCCTGGGTTCCTCCTAATGCAAGACAATGCTAGACCTCATGTGGCTGGAGTGTCAGCAGTTCCTGCAAGAGGAAGGCATTGATGCTATGGACTGGGCCGCCCGTTCCCCAGACCTGAATCCAATTGAGCACATCTAGGACATCATGTCTCGCTCCATCCACCAACGCCACGTTGCACCACAGACTGTCTAGGAGTTGGCGGATGCTTTAGTCCAGGTCTGGGAGGAGATCCCTCAGGAGACCATCTGCCACCTCATCAGGAGCATGCCCAGGCGTTGTAGGGAGGTCATACAGGCACGTGGAGGCCACACACACTACTGAGCCTCATTTTGACTTGTTTTAAGGACATTACATCAAAGTTGGATCAGCCTGTAGTGTCGTTTTCCACTTTAATTTTGAGTGTGACTCCAAATCCAGACCTCCATGGGTTGATAAATTGGATTTCCATTGATTATTTTTGTGTGATTTTGTTGTCAGCACATTCAACTATGTAAAGAAAAAAGTATTTAATAAGATTATTTCTTTCATTCAGATCTAGGATGTGTTGTTTAAGTGTTCCCTTAATTTTTTTGAGCAGTATATATATATATATATATATATATATATATGAATTCCGTGCCACATAAGGCAAACATTGCAATCATTGACACAGGCTCAGATACATCCATATAGAGTTTACAGTATACACACTGCAATCTATACTCCCAGGTGATCAGCAAGGGCTGATTTCAAGGTTTTACTGCTAACCTACAAAGCATTACATGGGCTTGCTCCTACCTATCTTTCCGATTTTGTCCTGCCGTACATACCTACACGTACGCTATGGTCACAAGACGCAGGCCTCCTAATTGTCCCTAGAATTTCTAAGCAAACGGCTGGAGGTAGGGCTTTCTCCTATAGAGCTCCATTTTTATGGAATGGTCTGCCTACCAATGTGAGAGACGCAGACTCAGTCTCAACCTTTAAGTCTTTACTGAAGACTTATCTCTTCAGTAGGTCCTATGATTAAGTATAGTCTGGCCCAGGAGTGTGAAGGTGAACGGAAAGGCTGGAGCAACGAACCGCCCTTGCTGTCTCTGCCTTGCCGGTTCCCCTCTTTCCACTGGGATTCTCTGACTCTAACCCTTTTACAGGGGCTGAGTCACTGGCTTACTGGTCTTCTTCCATGCCGTCCATGGGAGGGGTGCGTCACTTGAGTGGGTTGAGTCACTGACGTGGTCTTCCTGTCTGGGTTGGCGCCCCCCCCTTGGGTTGTCCATGGCGGAGATCGTTGTGGGCTATACTCGGCCTTGTCTTAGGACGGTAAGTTGGTGGTTGGAGACATCCCTCTAGTGGTGTGGGGGCTGTGCTTTGGCAAAGTGGGTGGGGTTATATCCTGCCTGTTTGGCCCTGTCCGGGGGTATCATCGGATGGGGCCACAGTGTCTTCTGATCCCTCCTGTCTCAGCCTCCAGTATTTATGCTGCAGTAGTTTATGTGTCGGGGGGCTAGGGTCAGTCTGTTACATCTGGAGTATTTCTCTTGTCTTATCCGGTGTCCTGTGTGAATTTAAATATGCTCTCTCTAATTCTCTCTTTCTCTCTTTCTTTCTTTCTCTCGGAGGACCTGAGCCCTAGGACCATGCCTCAGGACTACCTGGCATGATGACTCCTTGCTGTCCCCAGTCCACCTGGCCGTGCTGCTGCTCCAGCTTCAACTGTTCTGCCTGCAGCTATTGAACCCTGACCTGTTCACCGGACGTGCTTGTTGCACCCTCGACAACTACTATGATTATTATTATTTGACCATGCTGGTCATTTATGAACATTTTAACATCTTGACCATGTTCTGTTATAATATCCACCCGGCACAGCCAGAAGAGGACTGGCCACCCCTCATAGCCTGGTTCCTCTCTAGGTTTCTTCCTAGGTTTTTGGCCTTTCTAGGGAGTTTATCCTAGGGAGTTTTTCCTAGCCACCGTGCTTCTTTCACATGCTTTGCTTGCTGTTTGGGGTTTTAGGCTGGGTTTCTGTACAGCACTTTGAGATATCAGCTGATGTACGAAGGGCTATATAAATAAATTTGATTTGATTTTGATTTGATTTCCTGAACACGTTTTGACTCCCAGGTCTTCATCAAGTCCCATTACTTTTTGCTGGTTCTTTTTACTGGAACTCTTTGACCTTTGACCTAAGATCACCTGTACGATACTTGTGGATGAGCGTAGGTAATCCTGTTGTATAGAGTATCATATTCAGTATGGCCAATAGGGTTTCAATCAATATATACTGGGCACACCCTTGTGGAATCAACGTTGTTTCCATGTCATTTCAATGAAATTACGTTGAACCAACGTGGAGTAGACGTTGAATTGACATCGTTGCCCAGTGGGGATATTTTGACCCATGTCTACATGACGCTGATGTCGATTAAGGCAGCCCCTCCCACCTCTCTGATTCAGAGGGGCTGGGTTGCCATTAGACACATTTCAGTTGAATGCATTCAGTTGTATAACTGATTAGGTGTCTCCCTTTCATACCATAGCAAACATGCCATTTGATTTCAGTAATAAGCCATGTAGGTGAATGGAGAGACAAATGATGGTCTGCTGCCTTGTGCCATTTCCAGTTTTATAATGTAAATAATGAAGTCATTGAATGGAGATGGTCTGCTTCCTATATTAAGGTCTCTATGGCAGAACTCCCCATAGAAAGCCATGTAGCGCGGCCCATATATAGCACGGCTGTGTCATACTCCTAGCCTATCAGGTTTCTGCCTCTCCATGAAGGTGAGTTAAGTGCAACTCTGAAATGTCCTCCTCTCTGGTCTCTAGTGTGTCAGCTGCTGGGACACACACACACACACACACACACACACACACACACACACACACACACACACACACACACACCCATTCACGTACACGTAGAGACACACACACACCCATTCACGTACATGTACACACACACACACACATTGCATTTTTGGGTTTTGAATTTGCAAGAAAGGCATTTCACTGTAGTTGTGCATGTGACTTTCAAATTTTAAACACACACACACTAATAAACAAACACACTGTCACTAACACAGGCAGTGTCAACAACATCACCCAAACAGTTGATGTTCAATTTCATCACTGTTCCAAGCCACCTTCCCAAATCCATCATAAGATGTTGCAATAGTCTTCTGAATTCCATGTCTTTCTTTGGCAGCACCACTGCACTCAATCTATTTTTATCTGTCCACTCCGAACACCCCGTCAGACCCAGTGAATGGAAACTATTCGAATGGACGACACACACGGCAGCCATCCATGCATACCAGAGATTCCAGGGAGCCTTGAGCACATGCCATCCGTGTAACATCCTGTCAGGAAGGATCCATGTTGACTTCATTCATAATGTTTTGACATGAGGTGCCACTTTAGAGAAGATCAATGTGCAAGCTTTGCATTGTGACAGATTGGATTTTAGATTAACTGTTATTTCTGCAACAGTTGCCTATTTGTATGTTGCTGATGTCATAGTTCTAGTGTGTGTGTGTGTTTATGTTATACCCAGTGACATGTATTCATGGACCTCAAGGGAAGCCAGGCTTCCCCCAAAATTTGACCAATAAACATTATAAAATAATTTATCTTTCGTCTCTCTGTGTTTTCATAATTTTCCATCAATTCGCAAGTGGCTGATTCTCTCCGGAGAAATCATCCGAGCGAGGAACCAGCGCCCCTCTGTCTCAGTACTTGTAGCCCATGTATCTGATGCTGTCTGGACCAAAAGAGCATAACATGTTGCTGCCGTAGCATTTGATTGATTGATGCCAGCAAGCATTTGGCCTCCCTTGATCATTTTTGGGTAAAATAATTAGCTGAGCTCAACTGTGGGTTGTCCAGGTGTAGCAAAACACTCACCAAGGGAGGCCAGTTTGGATTTGGCTTCAGACAAATCAAATCACTTCCTTTGCAAAATGTAATATTCAGAAAAACGTGTCCGTTTGTCTGCTTGTGTTGATATCCTGCAGTAGCTAGCATGCTAAATTGGCCCTTTCCGAAGCCATGGATGGAGATGTGGATTTGGACTTGCGGTTTTGACTTATACTGAACAAAAATCTAAAACGCAACATGCAACAATTTCAACAATTTTACTGAGTTACAGTTCATATAAGTCAATTGAAATAAATAAATTAGGCCCTAATCTATGGATTTCACATGACTGGGATGGGGTGCAGCCATGGGTGGGCCTGGGAGGGCATAGGCCCACCCACTGGGAAGCAAGGCCCAGCCAATCAGAATGAGTTTTTCCCCACAAAAGGGCTTCATTACAGAAAGAAATACTCCTCAATTTTGGCAAAGGAGAAATGCTCACTAAAATTTGTGCACAAAATTTGAGCTAAATAAGCTTTTTGTGCATATGGAACATTTCTGGGATCTTTTATTTCTGCTCATGAAACATGGGACCAACACTTTACAATTTTGCATTTATATTTTGTTCAGTAGAATTCTCTGTACAAGCCAATGATTATGACGCCGATTCTGATCTAACCATAAATTAATAGTTTGTGCCACTGGCCAGATACGACTGAATTTCAATGTGTAGTCTAGCTAACATAGCTGGTTCATTGTTGCCCATGCAAGGAAGGCAGGCTAGCATGCATTTTAGCTACGTAGCCTATGAGAACAAAACTTAAAGTGTACTGTATGACAGGGCCATAGACTGTTTTGCCAACATGAAAGAGAGGAGGATGGCATTGGCGTTCAACTAGTCTACAAGTAGGTTGAGTCAACATTTTTTGTTTTACACACACACACACACACACACACACACACACACACACACACACACACACACACACACACACACACACACACACACACACACACCCACACACCACACACACCACACACACACACACACACACACACACACACACACACACACCATTGATAGCCACATGATATTTAGCAACACTGATTGGACTGAATTGTTTTTGGTACAATACCTTTAAGTTTGCTTTCAGTGTTTTAAACTAAGCATATATAGCCTTGTTGATTTGATGTTTAAATGTCTAAGTGTAAATGGTGCTGGAATAGTGGAGGCAGTGCTCCTGTTGTCTTCGTGCTGACTTGCGATAACTCTGTGGTTCTAAATCAGTAGTTGTTTAGTAAACTGTCAAAAGCATTAACTTGCTTGACCATGCTGCATGTGATATGTTTGTCTGCAATATTTGCTTTGTGGACTTCACTGGACAGATGTTTCTTTGCGGTTTTGTGATGAAACAAACGTATGTGCAGTTGAATTTATTCCACCACTGTGTGACTGTTGTCTTTTTGTTGTCACAGCCTTATTGTACATCACAGTGGAGTTTGAACAAATGGGTTATAGAGTAAACAACGCAATTATCACAACATAGGTTGTAATTAAGCAATAAGGCCCGAGGAGGTGTGGTATACGGGCCATATACCACAAACCCCTGAGGTGCCTTATTGCTATTATAAACTGGTTACCAATGTAATTGTAACAGTAAAAATAAATGCTTTGTCATACCCGTGGTATACCACGGCTGTCAGCCAATCAGATTTCAGGGCTCGAACCACCCAGTTTATAATATGGCTTTTTTACTGGCTTGGCTTCCTCAGTGATGTTACTGATGCAGCGTACTGGTTATACCTGAGAGCAGGGCTGCTGGGCTTGTCTCCAGGTGTGTATGCACTGGAGCCATCTCCCTTCTTTTTGCAGGACTGTACATTCTGGACTGATGACGATTTCCTCAGCTGCTTAAAGGGTGACCCCTGGAGATGAGAAATGAACATGACAGCAGCCCTATGCGACCTTCCACAATATGCATTTGGATTCATTTTAAGATGGTGTTACTTTTTTCAAGGTGTCAGCAAATACCTTGACCAAATATGCACTTTACAGTATAGTTATGAGGAAAAATATTAAAATTTCTAGTACACGGTCACAACAATGTTCAAACTAACTGAGATCTCAGTATCCTTATGGATTAAACAGTTTGACAAACATAAAGCAGAACCTCTCAGACTACAATCAAGGTTAGAATCGATATATTTCCCTATAATTCAAAAGATAAATCCCCTCTCACCATGCGTAGGGACTGGAGCGACGGGGCTTTCCTCAGTTGGCTGGGTTCTGGGCGTGCAGGACTGGGGTTAGAGCTGGAGCTGGGGCCAGGAAAGGCCGGGGGGACACCCCGGGGCTGGAAGCTAAGCTGCTCCATGCTACTGGAGCGCCCTTTACCCAGCTTCCCCACTCCATTCAGGCCGATGGCGGAGAATAAACGACGCAGAGAAAGCTTGGACCTGGCCTCCTGCTGCTCTGTCTCTGTCCCTACCATACTGTGAGGGAAAGAGGGGGGAGAGGTGTGAAGGAAGGAAAGAGGGAGAGACAGATCAACAGAAAGACATTGAGAGATGGATAACAACATATAAACAAGTACAGACATGATGAGTAACATCTCAGTTGGACTCAACTCCATTATAAATTCTAGTTCTTAATTTGATCGGGAAAACCTTTTGAAATAGATAGAATTCATCCAGGAAATTGAAATAATAATTTCACCTCAGATGCTTGCATTAATTCACTTATTACTATTTGGTTAGAAGAGGTCAGTGTTGATTTAAAAAGTATTAGACTGAGGCAGTGCTCTGTTTGTCTGCACCACAACTCTAAAACCACCTGGTTTGACCTAGTTTGTATAAAAATGTTAACAGTCTGTGGAATACCACTAATGGCTATAGGCTAAGGCTGGCTGTCAGGCAGAGCTCCAAATTAGATGATAGTTTAGTAAAATAGAACTTTGTGGGAATCTAAAAATAGCTTCCTTCAACATCTCTCTCTGAAAGGGAGGAGGACAGATGTTAATTTTGGGTCAAACCTCTAAAATATTTGGTAATATATGCAAAAAAATATTTTGCTGTGCGACCAGGAGTTTTATTTTGGGAGCACACTCCGATTTGGGAAATAATCTTCCAGATAATAATTGTTGGGATCAAAAATCAAATCTAATTTTACTTGTCAAATGTTTTGTAGACTATAGGTGTAAACTAACAGCAAAATTATTACTTACGGGTCCTTTCCCAACAATGCAGAGTTAAAGATAAGTTGGAACATTTAATAAAAAATAGAACTAGTGACACTGAAATGCACAGTTAATAATAAATAAAAATAATGAGTAGAAAATATCATGGCTATCTATATACAGGGAGGACCAGTACCGAGTTGATGTCCAGGAGTACGAGGTAATTGAGGTAAAGTGACTAGGAAACAGCATAGATAAGACAGTAGCAGCAGTATATGTAATGAGTGTAAAAGTGTGTGTGTGTGTGTGTGTGTGTGTGTGTGTGTGTGTGTGTGTGTGTGTGTGTGTGTGTGTGTGTGTGTGTGTGTGTGGCGTCAGTATTCATGTATGTGTGTGTGGGTGTTGTGTTGCCAATGTAAGTATTTGTGGGTAGAGTCCAGTGTGTGTGCATAGAGTCAGAGCAAGAGAGTTAGTGCAAAAAAGGGTAAATGCAGGTAGTCCGGGTAGCCATTTGATTAGCTATTTAGCAGTCTTTTTTTTTAAAGTCTTATGGCTTGGGGGTAGAAGCTGTTCAGGCTCCTGTTGGTTCCAGACTTGGTGCATTGGTACCGCTTGCCACGCGGTAGCAGAGAGAACAGCCTGTGGCTTGGGTGGCTGGAGTCTTTTTGGGCCTTCCTCTGTCACCGCCTGGTATAGAGGTCCTGGATGGCAGGGAGCTCGGCACCAGTGATGTACTGGGCCGTACACATTACTCTCTGTAGCGCCTTCCAGTCGGATGCCAAGCAGTTGCCATACCAAGCGGTGATGCAGCCAGTCAAGATGCTCTCGATGGTGCAGCTATAGAACTTTGGGAGAATCTGAGGGCCCATGCCAAATCTTTTCAGCCTCTTGAGGTGGAAGGGGTGTTTTTGTGCCCTCTTCACAACTGTCTTGGTGTGTTTGAACAATGATAGATCCTTAGTGATGTGGACATCGAGGAACTTGAAGCTCTCGACCCGTTCCACTACAGCCCCGTTGATGTGAATGGGGGAATGCTCGGCCCTCCGTTTCCTGTAATCCACAATCAGCTCCTTTGATTTACTGACATTGAGAGGTTGTTGTCCTGGCACCACACTGCCAGTTCTCTGACCACCTCACCATAGGCTGTCTCATCGTTGATCAGGCCTACCACCGTCGTGTCGACGGCAAACTTAACAATGGTGTTGGAGTCGTGTGCAGCCATGCAGTTGTGGGTGAACAGGGATTACAGGAAGGGACTAAGGACTCACCCGAGGGGCCCCTGTGTTGAGGGTCTGTGTATCAGATGTGTTATTACCTAGCCTCACCACCTGGGGGCGGCCCATCAGGAAGTCCAGAATCCGGTTGCAAAGGAAGGTGTTCAGTCCCAGGGACCTTAGTTTAGTGATTAGCTTCGAGGGCAGTATGGTATTGAATACTGAGCTGTAGGAAATTAACAGCATTCTCACGTAGGTGTTTCTTTTGTCCAAGTGTGAAAGAGTAGTGTTGAGTGCAATATAGATTGCATCTTCTGTGGATCTGTTGGGGTGGTATGCGAATTGGAGTGGGTCCAGGCTGTCTGGGATGATGGTGTTAATGTGAGCCATGACCAGCCTTTCAAAGCATTACATGGCTACAGATGTGAGTGCTACGGGGCGAAAGTCATTTAGACAGGCTACCTTGGCGTTCTATGGGGATCTGCTTGAAACATGTTGATAATTACATAATAAATGTAATACGTGTAATGATAAGTCTTCGCTGTACCGTTGTTTCTGAGTGCCCTAGAGAAAAAAGCCAGTGCCGATTCGATAGAGTCATGGTTGCACAATTATCAGACCGGAAATGGCTTGCTTGTAGGCGCCCAACCAGGTTGCCGGGAACGCATTTTACATTCATAATAGATGTCGTGGGACGTTCGAATACAACTTACAGTGCCTTCGAAAAATATTCAGACCCCTTCACTTTTTCGACATTTTGTTAGGTTACAGACTTATTCTAAAATTGATTGAATCATTTTTTTATCCTCATTAATCTGCACACAATACCTCATAATGACAAAGCAAAACAGGTTTTTATAAATGTTTGCTAATTTATATAAAAAATGAAATATCACATTTACATAAATATTCAGACCCTTTACTCAGTACTTTGTTGAAGCAACTTTGGCAGCAATTACAGCCTCAAGTAATGTTTTGTACTTTTTTGTTGTTGCATGTATACATGTATGTGTGTGTTAATATAACAATTGTTGCTCTGTACAGTAACGCCACATAGGGTCTTACATGTACACGTACTTTACATGTTTAGTGGAGTCCAATGATTTTCAAATGGAGAAATTACATTCTTTGATCTACGAATTGGAATGATTACTTGGAAGGTGTTTCCTCATTGAAAATTACTTGTCTGATGATTTATTGGACCTCAGTTTATCTTAAGTCAGTTATTTAGTTTGTCCAACATTACCATTCTGTTCTATACTGTGTGAACGCTCCGCTTGCAAGAAAAACACGGGCACTGGCTGGGCCATTCAAGGACATTCAGACTTTTCCCGAAGTAACTCCTGCTTTGTCTTGGCTGTGTGCTTAGGGTTGTTGTCCTGTTAGAAGGTGAACCTTTGCCCCAGTCTGAGGTCCTGAGCGTTCTGGGGTAGGTTTTCATCAAGGATCTCTCTGTACTTTGCTTCGTTCATCTTTGCCTCGACCCTGACTAGTCTCCTAGTCAATGCTGCTGAAAAACATCCCCACAACATGATGCTGCCACCACCATGCTTCAAAGTAGGGATGGTATTAGCCAGGTGATGAGCGGTGCCTGGTTTCCTCCAGACGTGACACTTGGCATTCAGGCCAAAGAGTTCAATCTTGGATTCATCAGAACATGTGCCTCGACAAAATCCTGTCTCGGAGCTCTACGGACAATTCCTTTGACCTCATGGCTTGGTTTTTGCTCTGACAGGCACTGTCAACTGTGGGACCTTATATAGACAGGTGTGTGCCTTTCCAAATCATGTCCAATCAATGTCGTTTACTACAGGTGGACTCCAATCAAGTTGGGGAAACATCTCAAGGATCATCAATGGAAACAGGATGCACCTGAGCTCAATTTCGAGTCTCATAGCAAAGGTTCTGAATACTTATGTAAATAAGGTATTTCTGTTTTTTATTTGCAATAAACTAGCAAAAAAATCTAAACCTGTTTTGGCTTTGTCATTATGGGGTATTGTGTGTAGATTGTTGAGATTTTTACTAATTTAATCAATTTTAGAATAACTGTAACATAACAAAATGTGGAAAAAGTCAAGGAGTTTGAATACTTTCTGAAGGCACTGTACGCGTAGTTAACCATTTGTTTCCACTTTGTTCAGTCATGTTACCTCATTGGCTAGTTAGCTAACTGGTAACTTTGCCATTTTATCCAAATATTTGGGGGCACAGAAAGAAAGGAAAAGGGATAGCTTCTTCAGGAGATCTATGATCATAGCAATGAATGAATGAATGAATGACAAATCTCTTGCATGTCATCACAAACCTGATGTTTTTAAAGAGACAGTGTACAAATGTCAACATAATGTATCTCCAATAGGAAAAAAGTGCTTTATACACAATGTAGAAACCTAATAATCCACAAATGACATTGTAATTTCAATGACAGGTATTAGTATCAACATGTTAGCTTTTATAATAAACTAATGTATTTACAGTGTTACATATTCGTTTCTAGTGCACAACATGCTTCTAAAGCAGCTAGACTTCATAATTCTTTTTTTTTTATCGTATTTTCTGGTGCTCCTAAATTTCATGTGGAGCTCCTAACTTTTTAAATTGGGTTCACCAGTGCTACCATTTTTTTTTTTCATTTAGAGCCCTGTGTGGGCAACTCTGCAAATTGTGCTTTGTTCCAGCCACACCTACCGTAATTCACCTAATCAAGGTACTGTGATGAGCAGGCCTGGAGCTCTTTCATGCCAAATTCTGCCATATACAAACAGTGATATTAGAGACTCAGAGATGAGACTTGCTCTAGCTCCGCTCCTAACCCTCAATTTAACCTTGACCTGAAATAACTAAATACGTAAAAAGATAGCTAAATCCCAACAAGCCTATCAGAGGGCAAGGAAGAAAATCCTTTACAATCAACATAAAGCTTCAGGTCAGTTTAGAATTAAGCATAAGAGTGTGGTGTAGGGAGGGAGTTACCAGTACTCACTGAGCTGGACTAGTGCTTTCCTCCCTCTGATGCTCTGCTCTCATTGGCCCCATGACCAGTCCATCACACCCAGAGTGGTATGGGGGAGGGGTTATGATGTTGACTCCTCCCAGAGAGAGCTCTCCCATCCATGGATGTTGCATCTCCACTTCTAGAGGGGAGGGAGGGATGTTTACTATGTGAACAATCTGTAACTTTCAGATTTTTTTAATGAAAAGCAGGAATGAGTAAGAGCCTTGTTAGACTGACATTTGCATGTGGTATGATACATTTTTGTAGAATATTGTTTATGAGATGTGAATTTCTTGCTACATATTTGCTACATATTTTTTGGCGGGGATTGTTGACTATTTATCATGCATAGACACAGCGAGAGACATAAAGAGAGTCAGAGGGGAGAGAGACAGAGATAAATAGATGGCGAGAGAGAGAGAAGGCGTCCGCATGCTTCCCAGCAGAACTAGTTCGGAAGAGTTTGTGCATATATTATGATGACATTTCGTTAGTTTTGGTCTTCACTAAGGGGTTTTCCGGCTGTTCGGGTAAATAAGCATTTTTCTAGAGGAAAGCTGAAGTCTACGCCCCTTCGTCAACAATGGGGATTCTTCATTCAACGAGAGACGACTCGTTTTCATGTACATTTTTTAATTGAGAAATACTGCACCAAATAGAGAGAGAGAGAGCGAGAGCACACAGTGGGAACAATCAGATGCTTCACATATCTAATCAACCAGGCTGTGGAATCGGGTGGAACAGGCCTTGGTAGGACTACAAGGCTGGGGGTGGTGGATGTGCTGACTACAAAATCCCTGCTGGGACCTGGGTGTAGCACACACAAACACACCCCACACATGCGCATGCATGCAGTCACACGCACATATGCACGAGCAAACACACGCACACACGCACAGATGCATGCACACGCACACACACACACACACAGATGCACACACACACTCCTTCACAGTCACTGAGCTGACACCTCACTGACATCAGCAGCATGGACTTGACCACCCATGAGGCAGTGCATTTACCAATGGCTACTAGGGGACTGAAAACACATTTAATTGTGTCCTTTAAAGTATATATTTTGACTAATGAGACTCCATTGTTAGAATTCAGTTACAGTTCAGATTGCACTTTGAAGTAATCCACCTCACCCTGTTTGTAACATAACCTCTAATCGTTATCTTTAACACATCACCTTTAACAATTATACTTAAAGGTTGTCTGATGGTAGTAGGGATCTTGGACTACATGAAAAGGAGGGCCGAGCTCTTCGACAGGGCTGTAGTGGAGCAGGAGTCCACCTGTGGTAAATTCAGTTGATTGGACATGATTTGGAAAGGCACACACACAGTTGGCAGTGCATGTCAGAGCAAAAACCAAGCCATGAAGTCAAAGGAATTGTCCGCAGAGCTCCGAGACAGGATTTTGTCGAGACACAGATCTGGGGAAAGGCACCAAAAAATGTCTGCCGCATTGAAGGTCCCCAAGAACACAGTGGCCTCCATTCTTAAATGGAAGAAGTTTGATACCACCAAGACTCTTCCTAGAGCTGGCCGCCCGGCCAAACTGAGCAGTCAGGGGAGAAGGGGCGGCAGGTAGCCTAGTGGTTAGAGCGTTGGACTAGTAACCAGAAGGTTGCAAGGTAAGGTAAAAAGGTAAAAATCTGTCGTTCTGCCCCTGAACAAGGCAGTTAACCCACTGTTCTTAGGCTGTCATTGAAAATAAGAATTTGTTCTTAACTGACTTGCCTAGTTAAATAAAGATAAAATAAATAAAAAAACATTTTTAAAAAGGGCCTTGGTCAGGGAGGTGACCAAGAACTTGATGGTCACTCTGACGGACCTCCAGAGATCCTCTGTGGAGATGGGAGAACCTTTCAGAAGGACAACCATCTCTGCAGCACTCCACCAATCAGGCCTTTATGGTAGAGTGGCCAGACGGAAGCCACTCCTCAATAAAAGGCACATGACAGCCCGCTTGGAGTTTGCAAAAGGCACCTAAAGGACTCTCAGGCCATGAGAAACACGATTCTCTGGTCTGATGAATCCAAGAAAGAAGTCTTTGGCCTGGATGCCAAGTGTCACGTCCGGAGGAAACCTGGCACCATCCCTACGGTGAAGCATGGTGGAAGCATCATGCTGTGGGGATGTTTTTCAGCGGCAGGGACTAGGAGACTATTCAGGATCGAGGCAAAGATGAACGGAGCAAAGTACAGAGAGATCTTTGATGAAAACCTGCTTCAGAGCACTCAGGACCTCAGACTGGGGCAAAGGTTCACCTTCCAACAGGACAACGACCCTAAGCACACAGCCAAGACAACGCAGGAGTGGCTTTGGGACAAGTCTCTGAATGTCCTTGAGTGGCCCAGCCAAATCAAATCAAAATCAAATCAAATTTATTTGTCACATACACATGGTTAGCAGGTGTTAATGCAAGTGTAGCGAAATGCTTGTGCTTCTAGTTCCGACCATGCAGTAATATCTAACAAGTAATCTACCAATTCCACAACAACTACCTCGTACACACAAGTGTAAAGCAATTAATACGAATATGTACATAAAAATATATCAATGAGTGGTGGCAAAATGGCATAGGCAAGATGTAATAGATGGTATGGAGTACAGTATACAGTATACAGTATATTAGATGAGTATTGTAGGGTATGAAAACATAAAGCAGCATTGTTTGAGGTGGCTAGTGATACATTACATCAGGATGGCAAGATGCAGTAGATGGTATAGAGTACAGTATATACATATGAGATGAGTAATGTAGGTTATGAAAACATTATATAAAGTGGCTAGTGATACATCTAATTACATCAAGATGGCAAGATGCAGTAGATGGTATGGCGTACAGTATATACATATGAGATGAATAATGTAGGTTATGTAAACATTATCTAATGTAAATAATATAAAGTGGCAAGTGATAAATTGATTACATTAATTTTCCCATTATTAAAGTGGCTTGAGTTGAGTCAATATGTTGGCAGCAGCCACTCGATGTTAGTGATGGCTGTTTAACAGTCTGATGGCCTTGAGATAGAAGCTGTTTTTCAGTCTCTTGGTCCCAGCTTTGATGCACCTGTACTGACCTCGCCTTCTGGATGATAGCGGGGTGAACAGGCAGTGGCTCGGGTGGTTGCTGTCCTTGATGATCTTTTTGGCCTTCCTGTGACATTGGGTGGTGTAGGTGTCCTGGAAGGCAGGTAGTTTGCACCCGGTGATGCGTTGTGCAGACCTCACTACCCTCTGGAGAGCCTTCCGGTTATGGGCGGAGCAGCTGCCATACCAGGCGGTGATACAGCCTGACAGGATGCTCTCGATTGTGCATCTGTAAAAGTTTGAGTGTTTTTGGTGACAAGCCAAATTTCTTCAGCCTCCTGGGGTTGAAGAGGCGCTGCTGCGCCTTCTTCACCACGCTGTCTGTGTGGGTGGACCATTTCAGTTTGTCCGTGATGTGTACGCCGAGGAACTTAAAACTCTCCACCCTCTCCACTACTGTCCCGTCAATGTAGATAGGGGGCTGCTCCCTCTGCTGTTTCCTGAAGTCCACCGTCATCGCTTTTGTTTTGTTGACGTTGAGTGTGAGGATATTTTCCTGACACCACACTCCGAGGGCCCTCACCTCCTCCCTGGTAATCAAGCCTACCACTGTAGTGTCGTCTGCAAACTTCATGATTGAGTTGGATGCGTGCATGGCCACGCAGTCGTGGGTGAACAGGGAGTACAGAAGAGGGCTGAGAACGCACCCTTTTGGGGACCCAGTGTTGAGGATCAGCGGGGTGGAGATGTTACCTACCCTCACCACCTGGGAGCGGTCCGTCAGGAAGTCCAGGACCCAGTGGCACAGGGCGGAGTCGAGACCCAGGGTCTCGAGCTTAATGACGAGTTTGGAGGGTACTATGGTGTTAAATGCTGAGCTGTAATCGATGAACAGCATTCTTACATAGGTATTCCTCTTGTCCAGATGGGTTAGGGCAGTGTGCAGTGTGATGGCGATTGCGTCGTCTGTGGACCTATTGGGTCGGTAAGCAAATTGGAGTGGGTCTAGGGTGTCAGGTAGGGTGGAGGTGATATGGTCCTTGACTAGTCTCTCAAAGCACTTCATGATGACAGAAGTGAGTGCTACAGGGTGGTAGTCATTTAGCTCAGTTACCTTAGCTTTCTTGGGAACAGGAACAATGGTGGCCCTCTTGAAGCATGTGGGGACAGAAGACTGGGATAAGGATTGATTGAATATGTCTGTAAACACCAGCCAGCTGGTCTGCGCATGCTCTGAGGATGCGGCCGGGGATGCCGTCTGGGCCTGCAGCCTTGCGAGGGTTAACACGTTTAAATGTTTTACTCACCTTGGCTGCAGTGAAGGAGAGCCCGCAGGTTTTGGTAGCGGGCCGTGTTAGTGGCACTGTATTGTCCAAAGCGAGCAAAAAAGTTGTTTAGTCTGTCTGGGAGCAAGGCATCGTGATCCGCGATGGGGCTGATTTTTCTTTTGTAGTCCGTGATTGACTGTAGACCCTGCCACATACCTCTCATGTCTGAGCCGTTGAAGTGCGACTCCACTTTGTCTCTGTACTGACGCTTAGCTTGTTTGATTGCCTTGTGGAGGGAATAGCTACACTGTTTGTATTCGGTCATGTTTCCGGTCACTTTGCCCTGATTAAAAGCAGTGGTTCGCACGTTCAGTTTTGCGCGAATGCTGCCATCAATCCACGGTTTCTGGTTGGGAATGTTTTAATAGACGCTGTTGGTACGACATCACTGATGCACTTGTTAATGAACTCGCACACCGAGTCAACGTATTCGTCAATGTTGTTGTTCGCAGCAATGCGGAACATATCCCAGTCCACGTGATCGAAGCAATCTTTAAGCGTGGAATCCGATTGGTCGGACCAGTGTTGAACAGACCTGAGGGCGGGAGCTTCCCGTTTTAGCTTCTGTCTATAGGCTGGGAGCAACAAAATGGAGTCGTGGTCAGCTTTTCCAAAGGGAGGGTGGTGGAGGGCCTTATATGCGTTGCGGAAGTTAGAATAACAGTGGTCTAGGGTTTTGCCCACCCTGGTAGCACAACCGATATGTTGATAGAATTTGGGGAGCCTTGTTTTCAGATTAGTCTTGTTAAAATCCCCGTCTACAATAAATGCAGCCTCAGGATATGTGGTTTCCAGTTTACATAGAGTCCAATGAAGTTCTTTCAGGGCCGTCCTTGTGTCTGCTTGGGGGGGATATACACGACTGTGATTATAATCGAAGAGAATTCTCTTGGTAGATAATGCAGTCGGCATTTGATAGTGAGGAATTCTAAGTCAGGTGAACAAAATGCCAGAGCCCGGACTTGAACCCGATCTAACATCTCTGGAGAGACCTGAAAATAGCTGTGCAACGCCGCTCCCCATCCAACCTTACAGAGCTTGAGAGGATCTGCAGAGAATAATGGGAGAAACTCCCCAAATACAGGTGTGCCAAGCTTGTAGCATCATACCCAAGAAGACTCGAGGCTGTAATCGCTGCCAATGGTGCTTCAACAAAGTACTGAGTAAAGGGTCTGAATACTTATGTAAATGTCCTACGTTTGTTATTTCTAATAAATGTGCCAAAATTTATAAAAACCTGTTTTTGCTTTGTCATTATGGGGTATTGTGTGTAGATTGATGAGAAAAAGAAAAAAAACATCAATTTTACAATAAGTCTGTAACCTAAAAAAATGTGGGAAAAGGCAATGGGTCTGAATTCCTTCCGAATGCACTGGCTGGCAGGGATATCCTTGTCTCATCGCGCACTAGCGACTCCTGTGTCAGGCCGGGCGCAATGCATGCTGACCAGGTCGCCAGGTGTACAGTGTTTCCTCTGGCACATTGGTGCGGTTGGCTTCCGGGTTGGATGTGCATTGGGTCAAGACGCAGTGCGGCTAGGTTGGGTTGTGTTTCGGAGGATGCATGGCTCTCGACCTTCACCTCTCCCGAGTCCGTACGGGAGTTGCAGCGATGAGACAAGACTGTAATTACTACCAATTGGAGAGAAAAAAAAAGAAAAAAGACTGTGGTGATTGACAGAGTCGAAAGCCTTGGCCAGGTTGATAAATACGGCTGCATAGTAATGTCTTTTATCGATGGCGGTTTAGGACCTTGAGCGTGCCTGAGGTGCACCCGAAACCAGATTGCATAGCGGAGAAGGTACAGTGAGATTCGAAATGGTCGGTAATCTGAGGGGGGTGCAGGGCTGTTGATCGGGGTAGGGGTAGCCAGGTGGAAAGCATGGCCAGCCGTAGAAAAATGCTTATTGAAATTCTCAATTATAGTGGATTTATTGGTGGTGACAGTGTTTCCTAGCCTCAGTGCAGTGGGCAGCTGGGAGGATGTGCTCTTTACAGTGTCCCAGAACTTTTTTGAGTTTGTGCTACAGGATTAAAATTCTGCTTGAAAAAGCTAGCCTTAGCTTTCCTAACTGCCTGTGTATATTGGTTCCTAACTTCCCTAAAAAGTTGCAGATGAGCTGTGAAGAGCAGCAACATGTCTTTTTCTTACCAATCCACTGTCCCACAGCACACAAATTAGTGTGTGTGTGTGTGTGTGTGTGTGTGTGTGTGGTGTGTGTGTGTGTGTGTGTGTGTGTGTGTGTGTGTGTGTGTGTGTGTATTTGAAGCTGACCTGGTGCCTGTGGCACAGGGTGCACCAACTTCTCTCCTGCTGTCTTTGCTGGTGATGGGGAGGTCTTCAGCAGGGAGGCAGGCCTGATACAGGGCATTATTGTGCCAGTGCTGGAAGTCAGCCCCAAAGACAGACCAACCTCCTTGAAGTTCCCCCCAACAGAGTGCTCGTTCTGGGGGTTGGGTGCAGCCCCTCTCTCCTGGTCTTCCAGGGAGTCCTGGGGCAAAAGGCGGTACTGTGGTGAAGGCATGAGTTTGACTGATAGCTGGCCATTGGGCAGAGTCTTAGGTACTGTTTTCAGAGCTGATTTGATGGGCACTGAGGAAGGGGGAAAGGGGTTGCTCTTGAGGCACGGGGGACAGTTTGTGGGTTCTTCTGGGGGAGCGGGGGAGTGAGTGTGCAAACCCACCACCATTGATACGGGTTTCTCAATGGTGTAAGGATTGGGCGGCACCACCGCCAAACTGTGATTGGACCTTGGTGGTGTTGGTGGCACCGTGATGGGTGCTCCATGCCCATTGGTGCCCAGAATCTCCCCTCTCCTACTCCTCCTCTTCACCTTCATCGTCGACACCCGAACACTCCCACTGCTGCTGTCCGTCTCTCTCGCCCAGCCACGCCCTGTCCCGGTGCTATCCGCCACATCGCGGACGGTAACCTTCCCAATGTACGTCTCCTTGATCAGCTCGGTAAGAACTGCCTGGCTGGGCTCACTGGGAGCCACCCAGCAAGACATGAGCACCTTCCCCTTCCCCTCTCCGTTCACCGGGCCGTTCTGCCCTTTCGGGGGTGATGGGTTCAGATGGAGTTTCAGATTCGGGTCCCCGCCTTCCAGGAACGTCCCGCACGAGTTGCACTGCCTGTTGAGCGCCTCCTGTGCTACCGCAGCTTTAAAATGGCCCCTGCTGCCCCTGTTTACGTAGCCCTCCTGTGTCCTGCGAGCCTTCTTGTGCCATAAGAAGCTGCCCTCAAGGTAGCGTCCTCGCTCGATCACTATTCCAGTTCCTGGATCAGTGTCCATCCGCCCGTTGACATAGGAAGAGAGGTTGGGCTTGGATATGAGCAGACCTTGGGCCCTCCTCTGCTGATGGAGCCTCTCCAAGTAGCGCACCTCCGCATCTTTCTCTGATTCGTCCTCGAAGTGGACCCGTGTCGGCGATTGGCCGGGGCACCGGCGGGGGCCGCAGGCCGAGTCGCCACTGGAGGAGTCACTGAGATTTCCTGACAACGAGGTAACCGCGGCAACTATCGCCGATGACACACCTCCCTTCCCCACCAGAGGAGCCCGGTGAACGGGAGCTCCAGCCGTGGACAGCTGCTCCCTGTAGATGGACACACACACAGAAAGACAGAAACCCCATAAAGAAACATCCAGCATTTTCCCTCCTAACACAGATTGGTTACATGGCTGTGGGATTCTTCTCCATGTTCTGGCACGTGTGTATCCCAGCCTCTACATTCCTAACATGCTCAGCTCTTGCTAAGGGGAAGGTCATCCCCAGTACAGCCGTCCTCTCTGTCTGACAGGTGCAGTGAAGCAGTACGAAGAATCAGTCTTATCAAGCGTCAAATCACAACCAGGAAGCTCCCTCCAAACCCAGATATATTTCCAAAATAAATCAGACCCAACACAGTAAATACAGTAAATTCTTGTTACATCAGACAATCCAATGCATAAAAACAATCACATCAATCCAAATGGATTTCATTTAGAAGGATTTTGATAATAGTTGGCTGTCATTGCAGGGGACATTATTACAATTTTATATCACATCACCTAGTGGTTGGTCGGTATCCAAAACTTCCCATCCAATCAGTCTAATCTGGTGTGGATGTTGACACTGTCTGGTAATTGACAGCTGTATGTGTGGGAACATCCCACCTTGATCAGAATGAATATGCTGAGGTAATCAGTAATCTGCTCCAGGACCACAGATGATATTAGGATTAAGATCGGGGAGGTGTTGTATAATTACAGCTGGATTGTGTAATGTTGGAAATAGGAGAGAGAGAGAGCGAGAGAGAGAGCCTGACATGGCAACCAAGGTAGCCCAATGGGGCATCATGTATAGGCCAATGCTTTACATTAAGTTACCTAATACTAAACTCAGCAAAGAAATAAACGTCCTCTCACTGTCAACTGTGTTTATTTTCAGCTAACTTAACATGTGTAAATATTTGTATGAACATAATAAGATTCAACAACTGAGACATAAACTGAACAAGTTCCAAAGACATGTGACTAACAGACATGGAACAATGTGTCCCTGAACAAAGGGGGGGGGCAAAATCAAAAGTAACAGTCAGTATCTGGTGTGGTCACCAGCTGCATTAAGTACTGCAGTGCATCTCCTCCTCATGGACTGCACCAGATTTGCCAGTTCTTGCTGTGAGATGTTACCCCACTCTTCCACCAAGACACCTGCAAGTTCCCGGACATTTCTGGGGGGGAATGGCCCTAGCCCTCACCCTCCAATCCAACAGGTTCCAGACGTGCTCAATGAGATTGAGATCCGGGCTCTTAGCTGGCCATGGCAGAACACTGACATTCCTGACCCGCAGGAAATCACGCGCAGAATGAGCAGTATGGCTGGTGGCATTGTCATGCTGGAGGGTCATGTCAGGATGAGCCTGCAGGAAGGGTGCCACATGAGGGAGGAGGATGTCTTCCCTGTAACGCACAGCGTTGAGATTGCCTGCAATGACAACAAGCTCAGTCCGATGATGCTGTGACACACCGCCCCAGACCATGACGGACCCTCCACCTCCAAATCGATCCCGCTCCAGAGTACAGGCCTCGGTGTAACGCTCATTCCTTCGACGATAAACGCGAATCCGACCATCACCCCTGGTGAGACAAAACCGTGACTCATCAGTGAAGAGCCCTTTTTGCCAGTCCTGTCTGTTCCAGCGACGGTGGGTGTGGCCCATAGGTGATGTTGTTGCCGGTGATGTCTGGTGAAGACCTGCCTTACAACAGGCCTACAAGCCCTCAGTCCAGCTTCTCTCAGCCTATTGCGGACAGTCTGAGCACTGATGGAGGGATTGTGCATTCCTGGTGTAACTTGGGCAGTTGTTGTTGCCATCCTGTACCTGTCCCACAGGTGTGATGTTCGGATATACCGATCCTGTGCAGGTGTTGTTACACATGGTCTGCCACTGTGAGGACGATCAGCTGTCCGTTCTGTCTCCCTGTAGCACTGTCTTAGGCGTCTCACAGTACGGACATTGCAATTTATTGCCCTGTCCACATCTGCAGTCCTCATGTCTCCTTGCAGCATGCTTAAGGCACATTCACACAGATGAGCAGGCACCCTGGGCATCTTTCTTTTGGTGTTTTTCAGAGTCAGTAGAAAGGCCTCTTTAGTGTCCTAAGTTTTCATAACTGTGACCTTTATTGCCTACCGTCTGTAAGCTGTTAATGTCTTAACGAACGTTCCACAGGTGCATGTTCATTAATTGTTTATGGTTCATTTAACAAGCATGGGAAACAGTGTTTAAACCCTTTACAATGAAGATCTGTGAAGTTATTTTGATTTTTATTAATTATCTTTGAAAGACAGGGTCCTGAAAAAGGGACGTTTTTTTTGTTGTTGCTGAGTTTACAACTATGTACTCAGCTGTACATGGTCACTGCAGATAAGATACATTAGCGACATATTGTCTAGTTAGTGTAGTTACTAGTTAGTTAAATGTAAATATCAGCATGTCACATTATTACCGTAATTTCCGGACTATTGAGCGCACCTGAATATAAGCCGCACCCACAGAATTTCTTTTGTTTTTTTATTTTGAACATAAAAAAGCCGCACATGTCTATAAGCCACAGGTGCCTACCAGTACATTGAAACAAATTAACTTTACACAGGCTTTAACGAAACACGGTTTGTAACAAAAATAAATAGGCTTTAACGAAACACGGCTTGTAACAAAAAATAAAAAATTAGCAGTAAGCTTTAGTTGTCTTTTTGCACTGAGTCAATTCCTAACGCTGTTGAAGTCAGAAGTTTACATACACTTAGGTTGGAGTCATTAAAACTCATTTTTCAACAACTCCACAAATTTCTTGTTAACAAACTATAGTTTTGGCAAGTCGGTTAGGACATCTACTTTTTGAATGACACGTAATTTTTTCAACAATTGTTTACAGACAGATTATTTCACTTATAATTCACTGTATCACAATTCCAGTAGGTCAGAAGTTTACATACACTAAGTTGACTGGGCCTTTAAACAACTTGGAAAATTCCAGAAAATGATGTCATGGCTTTAGAAGCTTTTGGTAGACTAATTGACATAATTTGAGTCAATTGGAGGTGTACCTGTGGATGTATTTCAAGGCCTACCTTCAAACTGCTTGACATCATGGGAAAATCAAAAGAAATCAGCCAAGACCTTAGAAAAATAATTGTAGACCTCCACAAGTCTGGTTCATACTTGGGAGCAATTTCCAAACGCCTGAAGGTACCACGTTCATCTGTACAAACAATAGTAAGCAAGTATAAACACCATGGGACCACGCAGCCGTCATACCGCTCAGGAAGGAGACATGTTCTGTCTCCTAAAGATGAATGTACTTTGGTGCGAAAAGATCAAATCATCCAAGAACAACAGCAAAGGACCCTGTGAAGATGCTGGAGGAAACAGGTACAATAGTATCTATATCCACAGTAAAACGAGTCCTATATCAACATAACCTGAAAGGCCGCTCAGCAAGGAAGAAACCACTGCTCCAAAACCATCATAAAAAAGCCAGACTACGGTTTGCAACTGCACATTGGGACAAAGATTGTACTTTTTGGAGAAATGTCCTCTGGTCTGATGAAACAAAAATAGAACTGTTTGGCCATAATGACCATCATTATGTTTGGAGGAAAAAGGGGGAGGCTTGTAAGCCGAAGAACACCATCCCAACCGTGAAGCACGGGGGTGGCAGCATCATGTTGTGGTGGTGCTTTGCTGCAGGAGGGACTGGTGCACTTCACAAAATAGATGGCTTCATGAGGGAGGAAAATGATGTGGATATAGTGAAGCAACATCTCAAGACATCAGTCAGGAAGTTAAAGCTTGGTTGCAAATGGGTCTTCCAAATGGACAATGACTCCAAGCATACTTCCAAAGTTGTGGCAAAATGGCTTAAGGACAACAAAGTCAAGGTATTGGAGTGGCCATCACAAAGCCCTGACCTCAATCCTATAGAACATTTGTGGGCAGAACTGAAAAGCGTGTGCGAGCAAGGAGGCCTACAAACCTGACTCAGTTACACCAGCTCTGTCAGGAGGAATGGGCCAAAATTCACCCAACTTATTGTGGGAAGCTTGTGGAAGTCTACCCAAAACGTTTGACCCAAGTTAAACAATTTAAAGGCAATGCTACCAAATCATAATTGAGTGTATGTAAACTTCTGACCCACTGGGAATGTGATGAAAGAAAGAAAACATTCTCTCTACTATTATTCTGACATTTCACATTAAAATACAGTGGTGATCCTAACTGACCTAAGACAGGGAATTTTTACAAGGATTAAATGTCAGGAATTGTGAAAATCTGAGTTTAAATGTATTTGGCTAAGGTGTATGTAAACTTCCGACTTCAACTGTGTGTGTGTGTGTGTGTGTGTGTGTGTGTATGTATGTATGTGTGTATATATATATATATATATATATATATATATATATATATATATATATACACATACATACATACATACATACATACATACATACATACATACATACATACATACATACATACATATCTTAGCATTACAGTGAAACAAGCACGACAAGAGAGCACTGCCTGTTGCAGCTATCTACGCTGGACACTGTCAGTAAACAGAAAAGAGAGAGCTGCAGCACACTTTAACCAGCCTAACGCAATACAGCCCTTCCGGTCTGTCTAGCACAAACGCCTCTAGAATCAGGAAAAAGGACAGAAAAGGGAGAGATAAGAGGAGAGAAAAATAGTTTCTTGTTTGGTCTTGTTTGGTTGGTTATGGTGCTACAGGTGTCTGCTACAGCTAAGGTCGGTAGGTAAACACACACACACTGACGACTCTCCAACCCCCCCCCCCCCCCCCACACACACACACAAACAAACATGCACTGTTGCGGAGCAGTACTTACGGGTTGTCCCTCTGTATGGGTAGGATAGTGTGGTCGGCCTTGAGTGGGAAGGACCGGTCCTTCATGCGGGCTCTCTCCAGGAGCTGCTTGGCCTGCTCATGGCGCTGACTCAGCGGCAGGTCCTCGCTGGACACAAAGGCCCTGTTTGCCGCACAGACCGTCTCACACACACACAGGCGGGAGGGGGGAGGGGGAGAGATGGTAGAGGCACACGTCAGTGCCTGTGCGGGAGAGGCACTCAGAGTAGGGGATTAGGCCGAGCAGGCCCACTACTAATTAGGCTGACAAGGTCTGTGTGTGCGAATGAGATTTGGAGTGTGTGTGTTTCAATTAGCTTTTACTGTGTGTGTGTGAGTGTGTGTGCGCGCGCGTGTTTTCATAAGCTTTTATCCTGTTTGCCTGTGCTTTGTGTTTGTGTGTGTGTATTTGTGAATGAGTATACAGTATGTGACTGTAGAAGTCCCTTTGCTTGTATACGTCTCTGTGAATGGGCATTACAGACGTGAACATTTTACAAACACCAAAAAACACAGTTACCCACAGTGCTCAGGGCTTTAACGACTAACCACACATAGCTGCCCATTCAGTTCCACAATGAGACCTGCTTAACAGGCACTCAATGGGGGAACAAATCAATGAGTGTGTTTCTACTTTCTACAACAAGCTGTTGTACTGAGATTCCCTCCTCTTATGTTGAGACTGTGACTCAGACGAGTGAATGACCTAGACAGAGAAGTGAGCGATATAACCGTAATCCTCTCTGTTGATGACAGCGGGGCTTTTAGTAACAGCTGTTGTAAATACTGTGTCCCTGTCACTCTTTGCAGCTTGGGGCTCTAACAGGGAGAGGTACAAGAGCAAAGCAGTAGACTTATAGGTGTTGGTAGTGTCATTAAAGCTATGTAGATGTATCAGGAGGTAAATACTTAGGTTGGGATTTTGCGTAACATCTTAACCAAAAAATAAGCAAAAAGACGACTCAACAAACATCCTTTAGTTGGTAAAGATCAGATTATGTATGTTTTACAGTCAGGAAATGTTAATACTATTTTAAGTGAAGTAATTTCACATGGATCACAAGTACACACTTTACATCATTAAACATGAATAAAAGAATGTAGGGAAAGAGGAAGATGGAGCACTGACTGTGTTGATGGCCAGTACTGACAGTTCATCTCTTAGAGCAACAGAAGACCCAGTTGACTCAAACTGGAAATACATTTATGATACATCCGTCTGTGGTCAACCCTGCCCTGGACCCTGGAGAGCTCCTGGGTGCTCAGGTTTTGCTCCAGTCCTACTCGAACACAAATCATGTGTTTTAGAGCAGGGCTAGAGCAAAAGCCTGCATTCCTGGAAGCAATATAGGAGGTTCTATTGTACCTTCGGCTGTGCTCGCTGTCTTGGAGGGAGATGCCTGAGTCCCAGTCACTGTCATGCAGGGTAATGAAATCTGTGGAGAGAGATGAAAACTGTAGCTAAGCAGGTTGAAGTAGAATTTTTCTCCAATATTGAAATGCGTCTGTCGCTGTTTCTCTAGAAATTACAACACAAAAAGCACAAATCAAATCCGATTTTTTCGGTCGCATACACATGTTTAGCCGATGTTATTACGGGTGTAGCGAAATACTTGTGCAGAGTTGCAAAGAAAAAGCCATATCTCAGACTGGCCAATGAAAATAAAAGATTAAGATGGGCAAAAGAACAGACACTGGACAGAGGAACTCCGCCTAGGAGCCCAGCATCCCGGAGTCACCTCTTCACTGTTGACGTTGAGACTGGTGTTTTGCGGGTACTATTTGCTGCCAGTTGAGGACTTGTGAGGCGTCTGTTTCTCAAACAAGACACTCTAATGTACTTGTCCTCTTGCTCAGTTGTGCACCGGGACCTCCCACTCCTCTTTCTATTCTGGTTAGAGCCAGTTTGTGCTGTTCTGTGAAGGGAGTAGTACACAGTGTTGTACGAGATCTTCAGTTTCATGGCAGTTTTTCTCATGGAATAGCCTTAATTTCTCAGAACAAGAATAGACGAATTTGACGAGTTTCAGAAGAAAGTTCTTTGTTTCTGGCCATTTTGAGCCTGTAATCGAACCCACAAATGCTGATGCTCCAGATACTCAACTAGTCTAAAGAAGGCCAGTTTTATTTCTTCCTTAATCAGAACAACAATTTTCAGCTGTGCTAACATAATTGCAAAAGAGTTTTCTAATGATCAATTAGCATTTTAAAATGATAAACTTGAATTAGCTAACACAACGTGCCATTGGAACACAGGAGTGATGGTTGCTGATAATGGGCCTCTACGCCTATGTAGATATTCCATTTTTAGAAAAAGAGTCGTTAGCAGCTACAATAGTCATTTACAACATTAACCATGTCTACACTGTATTTCTGATCAATTTGTTATTTTAATGGACCAAAAATTTGCTTTTCTTTCAAAAACAAGGACATTGCTAAGTGACCCCAAACTTGTATGTATGTATGTATGTATGTATGTATGTATGTATGTATGTATGTATGTATGTATGTATGTATGTATGTATGTATGTATGTATGTATGTATGTATGTATATACACATACACACATACACACACACACAGTACCAGTCGAAAGTTTGGACACATACTCATTCAAGGGTTTTCCTTTATTTTTTACTATTTTCTACATTTTTAGTATTTTCAAAAATATAAAATAACACATATGGAATCATGTAGTAACCAAAATAATGTTAAAGAAGTCCAAATATATTTTAGATTATTCAAAGCAGCCACCCTTTGCTTTGACAGCTTTGCACAGTCTTGGCAGAAATGTTTTGATACCCTTCCCCAGATCTGTGCCTCGACACAATCCTGTCTCGGAGCTCTACGGACAATTCCTTCAACTCATGGCTTGGTTTCTGCTCTGACATGCACTGTCAACTGTGGGACCTTATATAGACAGGTGTGTGCCTTTCCAAATCATGTCCAATCAATTGAATTTACCACAGGTAAAGTCAAGTTGTAGAAACATCTAACATCTCAAGTATGATCAATGAAACAGGATGAATACTTTCCGAATGCACTGTATGGAAGAAACGTATTAAGTTTTTCCCATTTGTTTACTTATCACTTTGTCTATAAAAAGCATGATTAATTTTGCATGACAATATTTGAGGCCATAAAAGAGCAACTCACAGGCGGAAGAAAACTTCTGTTTGTGAGACGGTCACAATTAGAGGGGCATTACGATCATTAAACATCTGGTCAACAGTCAGAAATAGACTATCGGCCTCCCTCCCACCTTCTCCTTGCTATTTTTTTAATCTCTACATTCTGTTGTAATTTATTACCTTTATCACATTACATTGATTGTTTATAAAGGTCCAAGGCAGCTATTTCATCTCAATATCAAAACATTTCTGGTTAACAATTAAGTACCTTACTGTGATTCTTCTTTATTAAAATTGTCAAAAATAAACAAAAATAGCTTCTTAGCAAAGAGCAATTTCTCAAGCAAGAATTTAGCTTGGACTGTCTGGGAGTGGTCTGAGTGGGGAGGGAAAACTGAAAACTAGCAGTTATTAGCAGAGATATTTGGTCTATTAATTAATTTACTGCCTAGTGACGTTACTAGGCAGGCCAAAACTCCATCCCACCAAAAAGGCTGAATTTTCAGGCGGTCTTTTCAAACAGCTCTTACATTACAGGGCTATTATCATCATTTTCACAACTTCACAGTATTATTCCAACCTCATAGTGTGGGAAATCATGTTTTATTCCAGCCTCATCAAAATGGCGGTGTCTGTTGCAAGAATATCACCGTGGTGGAAATATACACTCCACCTGACTGCAAATAGATCAACTCTTGTAATATGATGACATCACCACATCTCTCAGGTGACCAAACATCCACTTAAATAATTAAAAGGTGCTTAACTGTTGGGGGGGAATCTACCCTGATATTGGAAGTAGAGGAATCTACCCTGATTCCTATATCTCCCCACAACCTTCCTCTCTCGCTCCCCCCAATGCTCTCTCTCTCTCAGCACGTGGGTAAAAAAAATCCTTATTGTCTAGACTCTGTCTCTACTCACTGTAATCTCACTACTGTTATCTGAAGGTACGCTAAACAAGGCTAACACATTTTAATGTAAAACATTTTTTTTTGTCATTTAGCAGACGCTCTTATCCAGAGCGACTTACAGTAGTGAATGCATACATTTCATACATTTTTTCTCCGTACTGGTCCCCCGTGGGAATCGAACCCACAACCCTGGTGTTGCAAACACCATGCTCTGCCAACTGAGCCACACGACACAACACATTTGCTATCATTCGATAATATAATCCAAGGTTAAGATAATGTTAGTCTGAAAAGGTAGTGTGCTGAACTTGAAAATAGCAGTAGAGTGTGCTACTGTTTTTTTGGGGAGAAACTCATTCAACAATATATATATCTTTTTTTGTTTATTAGTGGGTGGAATATGGTGGAGAATACAGGCTCAGCATCTTTAGCTCTTTACTGTACCTCTTCCGTTGCATGGGGTCACCTCTGCCTTCTGCTCTCTCTCCAGGTTTTTTGTGGACCCTGGCTCCGGTCCCTGGCTCTTGTTCAGTATCTGCTTGAGGAGGCCCCGGTTCATCTCCACCCTCTCTGCCAGAGATGTGAAGCTCCGGTTGCTGCACACACTCTCCAGGCTGTTGGCCCTCCACAGGCCAAACGTTTCCCCCTGGGACCCCAGCTCGCCCATACACCGCCTCAGACCCTCCAGGCTGTCCCTGCGTAGCAGCTCCCTGCCCACCCTGCTGTGCCCCTTGGCCTTCCTCAGCTGGCCCCAGGGTTTAGTCACGTTAGCGGCACTAACGTTATCCTCCAGGGGACTAGCGTTGGCACTAATGACAGAGAGGTTCTCTCGGCTGGAGCCCTTGAGCTCCCTGCCCTTGCCCAGGCCGCGTGGGAGTGCTAGCAGGCTGAAGTCCAACCCAGCCATCCCTGCCCCCTCTATCAGGCTGTCAGGCACAACTGGCGAGAACGTGTAACCCTGGGACTCTGCATCGTCATCGCTACTGCTGGAGCCCCAGCTCACAAGCGAGGGACTGAATAGGGAGGAGGGCACAGGGGAGGCCTTCTTATCCATGTCAGCTTTGAAGGCTGTCTTGTTGCGCTCAGACAGGGCCTTGACCTTGAATTTCACAGGCGACACGGCTGATCCCGGGGGCCCGGGTTGCTGCTGGAGCAGGAGCTGGCTGAGGGGGCATGGGGAGGACGAGGTGGGTCTGGGGCTGTAGGAGGGTTGGTCGTCTTCTGTACCAGGGTGGAGGGTCTGGGGCTCGGCCCTCTGTGGCACACGAGGCATGGGGAGAAAGGAGTCTGCCGAGGCCACTTTCTCCATGTCCACATCACACAGTCAGGGGAGCATTAGTGCTATGGAGGAAAGAGAAGAGAAAGACAATATTTTTTTAGGGGGGGATGGCAGGTAGCCTAGCGGTTGGAGCGTTGGGCCAGTAACCGAAAGATTGCACGTTCTAATACCCGAGCCGACAAGATGAAAAATCTGTCGATGTGCCCTTGAGCAAGGCACTTAATCCTAATTAGCTCCAGGGGTGCCATAGTACTATGCCTGACCGTGCAAAACAACACATTTCACTTTACCTATCCGGTGTATGTGACAATTAAACTTTTTTTATGTGAGATGTTGGTTGATTCAAAAGAGGGAACAATGTTTTTAATTTTAAGGTCACCGTTTTTGGAACTACAGCCTTTCAAATCTGTACTTTGATATGACAAATAACTGTTAAATCAAACTACAATCCACAAAGGGCTTCAACCTGAGAAACCTATTTGTCCTTCAATAGAAGAGAGATAAACACAAAGGAAGTCTCTTTCCCCTGTCTTTGTATGAAGTTTGTAAAAGGCCAAGTGCAGTCAAAAACGTGATTTTGCTGTGTTTTATATACATTTCCAGACAAATTTTGATAATGCCTTTTTAATGTAAGAGCTGTTTGAAAAGTCTGTTTTAGTGGTTTTGGCCTGCCTAGTAACATCACCAGGTGGTCAATTAGTTAATAGACCAATAAGAAAGAGTTTCAAACTTCTCTGCCAGATAGTTTTCAGTTTTCTGCTCTCTGCTCCCCACTCAGACCACTCCCAGACAGTCCTAGCAAAATTCTTGCTTGAGAAATAACTCTTCCCTAAGAAGCCATTTCGGTTTCTTTTGACCATTTTAATTGAAAGTAATCTCATTAAGGTACTAGAAATGATTTTATCTTGAGATTAAAACTGCTGCATTGGACCTTTAAGAGAGACCTAGCCTTTCTGTTAAGGAACATGGTGGGCAGAAGTACAACATTGCCTGGCAGCTAATTACTATGGCAACCCTCTCTGATATTCACTCCACTTTGAGGACACCACTCGTCGCCAAGGGTAACATGACGGTGGCGATAAATGATGTCACAAACAGACCAGCTCGAAAGATAACTAGCAGAACAGTCTTAAGAACACTACTAAAATTTGATCATATTACTCCAGTGCTAGCCTCCCTACACTGGCTTCCTGTTAAGGCAAGGGCTGATTTCAAGGTTTTACTGCTAACCTACAAAGCATTACATGGGCTTGCTCCTACCTATCTTTCCGATTTGGTCCTGCCGTACATACCTACACGTACGCTACGGTCACAAGACGCAGGCCTCCTAATTGTCCCTAGAATTTCTAAGCAAACGGCTGGAGGTAGGGCTTTCTCCTATAGAGCTCCATTTTTATGGAATGGTCTGCCTACCAATGTGAGAGATGCAGACTCAGTCTCAACCTTTAAGTCTTTACTGAAGACTTATCTCTTCAGTAGGTCCTATGATTAAGTATAGTCTGGCCCAGGAGTGTGAAGGTGAACGGAAAGGCTGGAGCAACGAACCGCCCTTGCTGTCTCTGCCTTGCCGGTTCCCCTCTTTCCACTGGGATTCTCTGCCTCTAACCCCATTACAGGGGCTGAGTCACTGGCTTACTGGTGTTCTTCCATGCCGTCCATGGGAGGGGTGCGTCACTTGAGTGGGTTGAGTCACTGACGTGGTCTTCCTGTCTGGGTTGGCGCCCCCCCTTGGGTTGTGCCATGGCGGAGATCGTTGTGGGCTATACTCGGCCTTGTCTTAGGACGGTAAGTTGGTGGTTGGAGACATCCCTCTAGTGGTGTGGGGGCTGTGCTTTGGCAAAGTGGGTGGGGTTATATCCTGCCTGTTTGGCCCTGTCCGGGGGTATCATCGGATGGGGCCACAGTGTCTTCTGATCCCTCCTGTCTCAGCCTCCAGTATTTATGCTGCAGTAGTTTATGTGTCGGGGGGCTAGGGTCAGTCTGTTACATCTGGAGTATTTCTCTTGTCTTATCCGGTGTCCTGTGTGAATTTAAATATGCTCTCTCTAATTCTCTCTTTCTCTCTTTCTGTCTTTCTCTCGGGGGACCTGAGCCCTAGGACCATGCCTCAGGACTACCTGGCATGATGACTCCTTGCTGTCCCCAGTCCACCTGGCCGTGCTGCTGCTCCAGTTTCAACTGTTCTGCCTGCGGCTATGGAACCCTGACCTGTTCACCGGATGTGCTTGTTGCACCCTCGACAACTACTATGATTATTATTATTTGACCATGCTGGTCATTTATGAACATTTTAACATCTTGACCATGTTCTGTTATAATATCCACCCTGCACACCCAGAAGAGGACTGGCCACCCGTCATAGCCTGGTTCCTCTCTAGGTTTCTTCCTAGGTTTTTGGCCTTTCTAGTGAGTTTTTCCTAGGGAGTTTTTCCTAGCCACCGTGCTTCTTTCACATGCATTGCTTGCTGTTTGGGGTTTTAGGCTGGGTTTCTGTACAGCACTTTGAGATATCAGCTGATGTACAAAGGGCTATATAAATAAATTAGATTTGATTTGATTTGATACATTAACAGTATGAATTGTGACCATTCCAGATACTGTGGAAACAGGTTTAAGGTTAAGAGGAATCTAATAGACCACTGTATCCTATTATATCGCATTGAAATTAATTGTGTAGCACTCAAAGCTATAGAAAACTATGGAAAAACATTTGTACGTCACCCCTTTCCAAAACATATTTCTACATATTCCTCTTATCTCGAGGAGTATTCAGATCTATTGGCATTCGCAGCTTGCTTTTCTCAATCACTATGCAGCCACAAATCCACAGGAGACCTCTAACTCTGCTGGCTAAATAGTCCAAATGGCATTAGATATACATCAACAAACCTAAAATATAAATCCTATTATCACTGGTTAGAGGTTAACAGGGTTGCAACCACTACATTTGAATAATTTTCTGCAGTAAATTTTGAGAATATTTTATTAAACACTAGGCAGGCTTTCGCAAACAGTATGAAGAAAAGAGCAGAATGGTTGCCAGAGTCATCCTCATGTGTTCTGATTAATATAGTGTTTGTTGCTATGTTACCTTTCAATAACAACTCAGATTTTTACTCTGACCGTAATTGACTTGCTACTCATCACACCCATATTCAACTACCCATCTCTATGAACATAGGCCTACTGTGCACATGACTGTTTCTTAATGTTAGCGAGCGGAATTCATGAAATACCACAGGGGGCTGGTGAGGGGAGGACGGCTGATAATAATGTCTGGAATGGAGTGAATGGAATGGTATCAAATACATGGAACCATGTGTTTAATGTGCTTGATACCATTCCATTGATTCCATTCCTGCCATTACTAGGAGCCTGTCCTCCCAAATTAAGGTGCCACCAGCCGCCTGTGTGAAATACATTCCATCGTCACCAAACAAACCCCAACACAGTTCTATACTTCTGAAGACACATACCCTGCAAACATTTACAGCTCAGTAGAGTGCATGTTCACATGAGAGAAAAACACAGTCTTGTTCCCTGACAAGATAAACGAGTGTACAAAACATAAGGAACACCTTCCTAATATTGAGTTGCACCTCAGAAAAAGCCTAAATTCGTCAGGGTATGGACTCTACAAGGTGTTGAAAGCGTTCCACAGGGATGCTGGCCCATGTTAACTCCAATGCTTACCACAGATGTGTTAAATTGGCTGGGTGTCCATTGAGTTCTGGACCACACACAGGAAACTGTTGAGCATGAAAAACCCTTCAGTGTTGCAATTCTTGACACAGTCAAACCGGTGTGCCTGGCACCTACTGCTATACCCCATTCAAAGGCAGTGGTGGAAAAAGTACCCAATTGTCATACTTGAGTAAAAGTAAAGATACCTTTACAGAAAATGACTCAAGTGAACACTTACGTTGAAGTCATTAAAACTCATTTTTCAACCACTCCACAAATTTCTTGTTAACAAACTATAGTTTTGGCAAGTCAGTTAAGACATCTACTTTGTGCATGACACAAATAATTTTTCCAACAATTGTTTACAGGCAGACTATTTCACTTATAATTCACTGTATCACAATTCCAGTAGGTCAGAAGTTTACATACACTAAGTTGACTGGGCCTTTAAACAGCTTTGAAAATTCCAGAAAATTATGTCATGGCTTTAGAAGCTTCTGATAGGCTAATTGACATAATTTGAGTCAATTGGATGTGTACCTGTGGATGTATTTCAAGGCCTACCTTCAAACTGCTTGACATCATGAGAAAATCAAAAGAAATCAGCCAAGACCTCAGAAAAACATTGTAGACCTCCACAAGTCTGGTTCATCCTTGGGAGCAATTTCCAAATGCCTGAAGGTACCACGTTCATCTGTACAAACAATAGTACGCAAGTATAAACACCATGGGACCACGCAGCCGTCATACCGCTCAGGAAGGAGACACGTTCTGTCTCCTAGAGATGAATGTACTTTGGTGCAAAAAGTGCAAATCATCCCAGAACAACAGCAAAGGACCTTGTGAAGATGCTGGACGAAACAGGTACAAAAGTATCTATATCCACAGTAAAACGAGTCCTATATCGACATAACCTGAAAGGCCGCTCAGCAAGGAAGAAGCTACTGCTCCAAAACCACCATAAAAAAGCCAGACTACAGTTTGAAACTGCACATGGAGAAATGTCCTTCGGTCTGATGAAACAAAAATAGAACTGTTTGGCTATAATGACCATCATTATGTTTGGAGGAAAAGGGGGAGGCTTGCAAGCCGAAGAACACAATCCCAACCGTGAAGCACGGGGGCGTCAGCATCATGTTGTCGGCATGCTTTGCTGCAGGAGGGACTGGTGCACTTCACAAAATAGATGGCATCATGAGGGAGAAAATTGATGTGGATATAGTGAAGCAACATCTCAAGACATCAGTCAGGAAGTTAAAGCTTGGTCGCAAATGGGTTTTCCAAATGAACAATGACCCCAAGCATACTTCCAAAGTTGTGGAAAAATGGCTTAAGGACAACAAAGTCAAGGTATTGGAGTGACCATCACAAAGCCCTGACCTCAATCCCATAGAACATTTGTGGGCAGAACTGAAAAAGAGTGTGCGAGCAAGGAGGCCTACAAACCTGACTCAGTTACACCAGCTCTGTCAGGAGGAATGGCCCAAAATTCATCCAACTTATTTTGGGAAGCTTGTGGAAGGCTACCCAAACGTTTGACCCAAGTTAAACAATTTAAAGGCAATGCTACCAAATACGAATGAAGTGTATGTTAACTTCTGACCCACTGGGAATGTAATGAAATAAAAGCTGAAATAAATAATTCTCTCTACTATTATTCTGACATTTCACATTCTTAAAATAAAGTGGTGATCCTAACTGACCTAAGACAGGGAATTTAAATGGAATTGGGATTAAATGTCAGAAGTTTTGAAAAACTGAGTTTAAATGTATTTGGCTAAGGTTTATGTCAACTTCCGACTTCAACTGTAAGTATCAAAGTAAATGTAATTGCAAAAATATACTTGCGTATCAAATGTAAAAGTATAAATAATTTTATATTGCTTATAATAAGCAAATCGGACAGCACAATTTTTTTTCGGATAGCCAGGGGCACACTACAACACGCAGCCATCATTTACAAACGAAGCATTTGTGTTTAGTGAGTCCTCCAGATCAGAGGCAGTATGACCAGGGATGTTCTCTTGATAAGTGAGTGAATTGGACCGTTTTCCTGTCCTGATAAGCATTGAAAATGTAATGAGTACTTTTGGGTGTCAGGGAAAATGTAAAGAGTAAAAAGTACATTTTCTTTCAGAATGTAGTAAAGTAACAGTAGTCCAAAATATAAAGTACAGATATAAAAAAAAAATAAAGTAGTATTTTTGCTTAAGTACTTTACACCACTGTTCAAAGGCACTTCCATACCCCATTCAAAGGCCCATTCACCCTATGCATTTAACAAGTGGCATCAATAAGGGATCATTGCTTTCACCTGGGTTCTAATTTGATGTAATTACTGTGTGTGCTTAATATGAGGGGCTCCCTGACAAGTTAACACAACCCACAGGCCTCAACTGTGAGCTGTCAAGTACACTCGTACCCTCTACTTCACCACACAAAGCTATACTGTAGCGTACAGTACAATGCCACCAGGCAAAGATGAAACATTGTATTAGCTGTGTCACTTGAACATTACCTACCATCAAAAGTCACAGACACAGCTTTGATGGGAATGTGTTAATATGTCTGCCTCAAGTCAGACCAGGGCCCATATTCATAAAGTGTCTCAGAGTGCTGTTCTAGGATCAGTTTTCCCCTTTAGATCATAATATTACAGGGTGGAACCTACTGCTAGATCAGCATTCCTACTCAGAGACACTTTATGTAGTGGCACCATAGGGTTTTTTAATCATCATAGATTTAGTCAGGAATGCAGATGCTATCTCCAAATTCCAGGGAGCAACTATGTGACACAGAGAGCATGTTAGAGGTTATAGGCTACACTTCCACTGCACTTGTCATTTAGCAGACACTCTTATCCAGAACAATTTACAGTAGATTTTCTCATACTAGTCCCCTGCTCCATGGGAATCAAACCCACAACCCTGGCGTTGCAAGTGCCATGCACTACCAGCTGAGCCACACGGGACGTCAAGGTCTACTTATGAGACCAAGCGAGAGAAGGAAAACAATTGCTTCTGCAAGACTGGGTTTCTACTATAGGAAACTGTCTTATTTTACCATCATTTATCATATTTTCCTCTCATGGTCCCATCTCTACTGAATTGCCAGGTTTCTAGTACACATGCAAATACGGTGTCCACAAAGGCTGTGAGATATTTTGGCCTCTCCTGTCTGTATTTGAACTCAGACCAGAAATGACACCACAGATGCTGTGATCACAGCTACATTGAATGCTAGTTCCAATTGTATTACAAATAATGACATATAGTTGATGTCTGCCTTATTTAAGTAATAGTTTGAGCTTATAGTCTCAGTGACAGAATAAAGAGGGAAAAGTTATGAGGTCTTACCTCTCCCACTTCCATTGGGGTTTGGAGACTGAGGTAGCTCTTCCTCTGGTCTCCTCTCTCAAATCCCATCGTAAATTCTGTGAAATCTCAGCCAATGCATTTTCACTGTTATTTAAGCGGCGCCTTCTATTTTGAAACAACCTTCCCCTTTCCCTCCCTCGCTCTCTCTCCCTCCAGCTGTGTTGGGGCAGTTCAAGTGTGGTGCTCACCTCCACTGAGCACTCTGGAATTTTCACCAACCTTCTCCTCCCCTCAACAGCCCCCGCTGCCAACTATCTAGCTCCTCTCCCCTCCTTCCTCTGTGAAACCATCTACAGCAGGCAGTGGGCAGCAACAAACTGTTAAAGGTGATCAACATGTGTGGAAACCTCAGGGTTGCTTGGGAAGACAGTCTTGAGCAGCTGGTAGAGGATTGGCCACAGAAGTTCTTACTGGAACGCCAAGGACAGCTCTATTGGTGAAGGGGCTGAAACACTGCCCACTGTGGGTGGAGTCTCGTAACTTCACCATTGAATTTGAGAGAGAGAGAGGTGGAGAAAAAAAAGTAGCAAAGGAATCTTAAATGCAGAGAGCAGAGGAAGTGCACAAGTCTCCAGGCTCATATTCCGGTTCCTGCTGCCTCCGAATTTCCTTTGTTGATTCTCAATTTAGACTTGGCTCATTTATCACTTCATATATTAATGATTGTCAGATAACAATAATAACCCTTTACATTTGAATTAATCTTTAAATGTGCAAAAAGTTGCACTAGTTACAAACTGCGTTCTCGTGTTTATTTCTTTTTTCAGGGAGAAATTTTGGATCCCCAAAGTCTCCAAGGCCTGTTTTGAGACAGGGTCAAAGTAATAGGGAATATTGGGTAAAATATTGAACTTTATGCACTGCCAGACCCAAGTACACAGACCTGAGTTAAAAGTCAAGCTTGGGAAACTGAGGAATCTATCACAAACTCACAGCCTTATGAAAACATTTCTCTCCTTACCCCAAATCAATTCTGCCCCTATTTTCCGAGCTGAAATGTGAGTTGCTCAATTCATCCTTTCCTCCTTCGAACAAGACCTCTATTGTACTCTAACTCCTATTTGTAACATATGGCCACCAGGATTCTAGACCAGGACTATGTCACATTAGCATCAGATCAATGCCCATCTCCACCTTGGGATAAAGCCAACATCTGTGTCTGGTGTTTGTTCACATTCTGTCAGTCTGAGTACCAGACTGGTAGTGTAATGGTGACTCTAATTATTTTTGAAAAGCAACAGTTTATGCCAGTGTTTCCTCAGTAGACAGGGTTCTCTGAGTAACGCAGGACTATGACCTAATTTCTGCCAGTGGGCTGCTGAAGCAATAGTCCAATAGTATGTGTAGCAGGAGAGAAAGTAGTCGACAGCATATTAAGCTTTAACGTTGAAACAGTACTTTTCAGATTGTGGGGTTTTCAAAAAAATCTGAATTCCAGTGCCTTCATGAGAAGATTAAAAAGCCTTGCTGTATGTATCTGACAGCCTTAGAAGGACTATGGGAGAAGACAGTTGAGAATGCGGTGAAATCTCCACTGTTCACCAAGCTTGAAGTTGTGCTTTCCCTTGAACACAGATTTAGGAACAGTTTACATTGTCGCAATCCTAACCACTGCTATTGAGGGATAAATGCAAATCTGACCTCAAGTCAGTGACTCTTCCATCATACAGTCTGATGTTCTGGATCCCAATCATCATATACAAGACTCATTGAGCAACCTAGACCAAACGCTGGGCATATACATCCAGTGTTTCCCCTGGGATTTTTTGCAGTAGAGGTGGCAAAGGTAGCTTGGTGGGGTACATTGCTACTAGCGTTAGTGTAATGACATGCTATCTATTCCAATAGACTTTCAGTCATTGAGCCAATTGAAAATAAAGTTTTGGCAGAAATTACATCATATTTCTTGCTGCGGTGGCAATAATTTAGCAGCGGTGAGACACCTCTGCTAAATTAATATAGGGGAAACACTGTACATACCATCATATACTTTTGTGTTGATAGTGTATGTGGACACCCCTTCAAATTAGCGGATTCGGCTATTTCAGCCACACTCGTTGCTGACAGGTGTATAAAATCGAGCACACAGCCATGCAATCCCCACAAACAGACATTGGCAGTAGAATGGCCTCACTGAAGAGCTCAGTGACTTTCAACGTGGTACCATCATAGGATGCCACCTTTCCAACAAGTCAGTTTGTCAAGTGTCTGCCCTGCTAGAGCTGCTCCTCTCATTGTAAGTGCTGTTATTGTGAAATTGAAAGTCTAGGAGTAACGAAGGCTCAGCTGTGAAGTGGTAGGCCACACAATCTCACAGAACGGGTCGGCAGAGTGTGTCTGTCCTCCCTCTGTCCTTGGTTGCAACACTCACTACCAAGTTCCAAACTGCCTCTGGAAGCAACGTCAGCTGTTCGTTGGGAACTTCATGAAATGGGTTTCCATGGCCGAGCAGCCGCACGCACACAAGCCTAAGATCACCTAGCGTAATGCCAAGTGTTGGCTGGAGCGGTGTAAAGCTTGCCGCCATTGGACTCTGGAGTGTGGAAACGCGTTTTCTGGATTGATGAATCACGCTTCACCATCTGTCAGTCCGACAGACGTATCTGGGTTTGGCAGATGCCAGGAAAACACTGCCTGTCCAAATGCATTGTGCCAACTGTAAAGTTTGGTGGAGGAGGAATAATGGTCTGGGGCGGTATTTCATGGTTCGGGCTAGGCCCCTTAGTTCCAGTGAAGGGAAATCTTAACGCTACAGCATACAATGGCATTCTAGACGATTCTATGCTTCCAACTTTGTTGCAACAGTTTGGGGAATGTCCCTTTCCTGTTTCAGCATGACAATGTCCCTGTGCACAAAGCAAGGTTTTAGGCTAGGTTTCTCTATATCACCTTGTGACATCGGCTGATGTAAAAAGGTCTTTATAAATAAATTTGATTGATTGGTTTGTCGAGATCGGTGTGGAAGAATTTGACTGGCCTGCACAAAGCCCTGACCTCAACCCCATTGAACACCTTTGGGATGAATTCAAACGCGGACTGCTAGCCAGGCCTAATCACCCAACATCAGTGCGCAACCTCATTAATGCTCTCGTGGCTGAATGGAAGCAAGTCCCCGCAGCAATGTTCCAATATCTAGTGGAAGCCTTCCCAAAAGATTGGAGGCTGTTATAGCGGCAAAGGGGGGGCCAACTTCATATTAATGCCCATGATTTTTTCATGAGATGTTTGACGAGCAGGTGTCTACATACTTTTGGTCATGTAGTGTAGTTATCAAATGCATATTGAAGTGCAACATCAAATGAATGTTATAAAAAAAAAGTATGTGTCAATGTACAGTAAACCAGTTAATCATGTGAGAAAGTGAACACAGTCACCTCTATGCATTTCTTCAGTGGACTGATTTCCCAGATAAGATCCAGGTTCAAATCTGCAGGGTCCATAACTGTCTAAATGAATCGGGTCCCACCAAACAGAATAGGGCACGTCAATCATCTTGTGGCGGCAGGTAGCCTAGTGGTTAGAGTGTTGGGCCAGTAACCAAAAGGTTGCTAGATTGAATCCCTGAGCTGACAAGGTAAAAATCTATTGTTCTGAACAAGGCAGTTAACCCTCTATTCCTAGGCTGTCAATGTAAATAAGAATTTGTTCTTAACTGACTTGCCTAGTTAAATAAAGATTATAAAAAATATGTAGCATTTCTCACAAACTCCTTCCTGACCCACTCTCTCTGTCACACAGTCTCTCTCTGCATATGAACAACTGGTTTGGTAATGTCCTCTGATATTAAATGGATTTGGGAAAAATAAATCCATGATGGTGAGCTATAGGCTGTTGTAATCATTGCAGTCTGGGACACAGTACCCTCAGCAAACATGAGTGAATAAGACCTGGGTATACAGGAAATAAGCACATTTCACCCCTGATCGAGGTATACTCAGTCAAATGTGTGGTGATGTCACATCACAGCCCATTGCTGATCCCAGTTGATGTTTGGGTGCACAGGGGAGCGGATTACTTACTATCAATACAGTGGTAGGCTAAATATTATGTTGCTCTTTTCTGAAATGGCATATCATCATGTTGGAAAAGCCCTTCTATGACTTGTAATATCTACAAATTAAAAGTAACCTGTGAAAGATTAGGTTTGACATTTTTATTGATGTAGACTTGTGGCGTACTTATGTTTGCTTGATGTGCTTGCTTCTGTCAATACAGATTATAAACTACGTAATTATGGAAAATGCGAGTATTTATTACTGTATATCTGGTAAAATAGCGCCCCCTTGTGCAATTTGTGATTTAATTCAAATGGTTATCAGTATCAAAACGCAGTTTCCCTTTGCAATACGTAACATACTAGCGTAGCGTCATAGCCATTTCATATTGTTTGCAACCACAACCTGACTCATATCTACAATGTTGTAAATTGCAAAAATGTTTGCAAATATGGGTTGAAATCATCTTTGATTGAGCGAGTAATATTTTCAGCTCCTCTGATAGGTCAGCAGCCATGAAACGGAGCCTTCTATTGGCTGGATGTTTTGGCCCGCCATTGGAACATGGAAACAGCGCCACAATCAATTTACATTCGATTTATCACAAGGACTGTTTGTGTTTAGCAACGTGGAAAGTGATTCATTAAATACGACGTTAGTTGTTTTTTGTTGTTGCTATCAATTGAAGTTAAATATTAGCGAAAATAGATTGATACATTGTGGATTTACCGCGAATATGGCCGCTCTGATATTGCGGAGGAAGTCTTGAAAACCACAGTTCTCACAACATTTCAGCCAGCCAACACGACTCCGTGGCACGCAAACCGAAATGATAGCTAACGCGTTAGCTGCTTGGCTTGGTATTTAACTAACTAGCTACGTTTGGTGAAGATGACTGTCTGTGCTATGTGGTCATAACTAAGGCTGACTAATAGGTAAGAATGGGTGTGTGAGATAACGTTATATAGGTTCGCTAGTTATGCCATTTTCTAAGCTTTCCAGATGGCCAACGTCTTAACTAGTTTACGTTAAGTATCTAACATCACCTTTGCCATCTAGTTTGTCTTTTAGTGTAAGTGAATTACTTGCACATCTGCATCTTGTGGCATGCACACACACATTTTGACTAATAAGATGTAAAAGTTAGCTAGTTGTTGACAGAACCACTTCACTTTTCCCGTCCACACCACAGAAATGAGTGTTCAAGTGAATTTGAAAGGGCAGTCTTCTCACGTCCTGGCCAATGTTTACAAACCAGAGAATCTGAAAATGACAAGGTATGTACTTGCTTTCTTCCTTTATATATATCAACACTGGTACATGTGTAATTTGTTTTTTAAATAATTGTAATACAATAACTATAACTAACAGTTCCCACGGGAAGTTTGTCTGACACTAGTATTTGATGATGTTAACCATACCACAGGTCATCAGAGAACGCTCTTGCTGCCATCACCTTCCCCAAATCCAAATTGGCCCATGGGACCCCACACCTAGTGGGGATGTGATTAGCCTCCACCTATCCTATTACAGGTAGTCTACTGTTTTCTTTTTGCCTGTGACTACTTAGGATGCATCTCAGTAGTCCATGGTGGCCTTCTCATCTCCTTCCCTTGGTCTGTACTGATTTGAAATACTTGGCCAGTGTAAGCAATATGCCGGCTTACTTGTAGCTGCTTAATTCTCTCAAATCAGTTCAGTTGAACAAAGGGAGACAAGGATGCCACATTATTTTGAAATGCACCCTGTGATTGTAATTAGATCATGTGCTGCCTTGTGCTTAAAAACCTGTTTTCTATTGAACAGAAATCCCAGACTACTTCTGGTGGAGAAAGTTCTTTGTTTGGCCCACCGGTATTCCCGAGAGAATAACAAGCCCCAGTTCAGCTGTTACTTGTTGGGGACTATTGCTGTGGATTCTGGTGAGATTACCATAGGCATTATCACATAAATATTCATAGTTTAAGAGAACTTGTCACTCTATTTTTAGATGGAAAATAATTATGATAATGATGGATTGAGTACATATGTTACAGCTTGCTTTCAAAGGACAACTCTTAGCTTAAGCGCTTTTATTTTGAAAATTCCCCCTGTCCCTTCCCTTGATTAATGTGAACTCCCTTCTCTCTCTCCACTCTTCTTTCAAGATGAAGAGGGTGTGACTTTGACTTTGGACCGGTTCGACCTGGGCCGGGAGCAACCTGGCTCCTCTGAAAAGGTCCCCACTGCCCTGATGCCCGGGGACATCCTGGTGCTGTGCGTGTTTGGAACCCAGGGGGTCGCTGCCACAGACTCCATGGTTCACTCTGCAGAAGACTTCCACATCTCTTTCAAGGTAACATTAATGTGTAAACGTCTGCACTGAAAGTAAATGTCCTTTGTTATATTTGAATAAAATTAATGCTTGTTAAGTTCTGTAGGCTTTATGCTTACTGGCAATAACTATACAACATATTCTTACACAATGCTGTTATTCCGACTGGAATTTACATTAATCTGAACTGCACCTTGTCAGACTCAACCCACCCTCTAACTGCCTATCGAAGTAACCCACCTTTTCTGTTGCCCGGGTAACAGAAGGAGCATACTCCCTCTATCCTGGGCTTGGCAGTTACTGCAACCTGTCAGCAACAGGTGTTGCTAATCACTGAACTGCTTATTGTCAAAGCATTTTTTTTTATGGCTTGCTAATTCTAAACGGGGCTTTTTACCCTGTCTAATTTCCTGAGTTGTTTGGGCAGAAAATAAGCACCCCCCCATCCCCTCGTAAATGAAACACTTTGTTTCATTTACTGAAGTAAAGCAGAATTCTTTTTAAATTAATTTTTATTTTTTATTTTTACATTTTCACTGCAAATGTCATGTTTGCACAACTTCTCACCCCTCCCTCCCTACCTGTTCAGATGCTCCAGCACTGCTGCACCTGGGAGTCCCTGGACCTGTCCAAGCTGCTGGTCCTGCGAGCACACCTTGGCTGCTCCCAGCAAACAGACAGCCTGGGCTTCTGCCTGCGCTGGGCCGCCGTCACCCCCGGTAACACACTGGACGCTGTGCCCATTCGGCCCGTGCTCATCATCTCCACGGCCTTGGCCAGGAACCTGAGCGGGCCGACTAGCCTCACCCAGCCGCTACACAGCAGCACTAGCCACAAACGAGGGTAAGGACATAGGCCAATAATGGGGTGCAGTAAGGTTAGAATACTTGACTTTGAGCAGACTTTAAGAGCTTATCGCAGTATTATCAGAAAATGGATGCCCCCGTTTCACTTCTCTACTCTGTTCAGCTTTCTGACCACGGATCAAAGCAGGAAACTGCACCTAATACTGGAGTCTGACCCGAAGGCCTACACTCTACCACTGGTGGGACTGTGAGTAGGCCCACCATCTACTTTATTGACATTATATTTTTCGTCCAGCTTGTTATTATTTTGGATGTGTGTAAATCCCCCTCCATTCATTAGAGATAATCTGAACCACAAAGGATTTGTCCTTATTGTGTTCATTTAGTCAAGCTGTTTGTGTGTGTGTGAGCCAACGCAGGAGTGTACAGTTTGATTGATGTGGTTACCGTATCTGTGGCAGATGGCTGAGTGGTGTCAACCACATCTCCAACCCCCAGGTGTGGGCATGGTGTTTGAGGTACCTGTTCAGCTCCTCCCTCCAGGACAAGTGAGTGGGGATGCCCATCTGTTCACACTGACTGTCATGTCCCAGTTGGCCTTGCTCCAGTGCTGTATGTGTTGTTGATATTGTCACATGTTCAAAAACACTTTTTTATAAACATACGATAAGGACAGATCAGTAAGGAAATAACATTTGTTAGTATAGAAACTACATATTCTATGCGTCTTATAAAGGTGGTGGGTTGATGTTTGGGAAAAGCACCAAAATAATTGTAACAGGAGATGCGGTGTGTTCGCTGTTCGGGTAGTCTGGCTTTGTGTTTAGGCAGCTCCGTGTCTGACTTTTTGTATCGTTCAGTGTTCCACAACGTTTGCCTGATACTGAACATACCCCTGGTTTGTCATTGCTGTGTTGCAGGGTGACGTCGGAGGGCGGTGCGTTCCTGGTGGTGCTGTACTCGCTGACCCACAGGGAGCCAGAGTTCTACCAGGTCCAGCCCTGCAGTGGTCAGCAGCAGGACATGACCTTCCAACTGCTCACTAGCACCGAGTCACTCACCCTCTACAAGATAGGCACAGGTGTTCCTGAACCGTGCTGGCTTGGACATTTCCCTTTCAGGTTGTCCCCTCCAGAAACTATCTATGGTGGATGTGTTAACCATCTCAGTACAGTTTGGCTTGGCTCAGTAGTATGAAAATCCCTCTAGTGTCCTTTACCCACTATTACAACCGATATGGTGTTAAGTGTCATATATTCACATGGATTTATCTTTTGATCATGTCTGTACAGAACGTGGAAGTGTCTGAGGGCCATACTCTGCAGTTTGAGCTCAGTGCTGAGAGCCAGAACACCGAGGCTGAGTTCTTCAGGGAACTGGTGTCCCGTGCCTCCTTCACAAGGTATACATATACAAGCTTTTCTCTCAAACTTCTGTATTAACATGGTTTTACTTAGTCTAGTGCAGTGGATAGGTGGTCAAGGTGAATAGGGCCATCTCACTCTGAGTGGTGGCTTTTTGGCTGTTTGGATCACAAGAAAATCATTAGTCATAAATGTTTTTGAATACTAACTGAACTCATGAGAAAAATACTCTTACATAATTTTATGAGTTCAGTGAGGTAGACTGATTACAGAAGGCTTTATCAAGACAGTGTGCTCGACATTGCCTGTCTGTCTTTTCTCAGTCAGCCCTGCGGTAGTGCCAGCATCTCCTCAGAACAGACTGTGTATCAACGACCATGACTCTGGAGTAGAGGATGAGGACCTCTCCCCCAGGCCCTCCCCAAACCCCCACCCTCTCACCCAGCAGGTCAGTTCTGTCTCTCTCGTTTGGAGTAGAGGATGAGGACCTCTCCCCCAGGCCCTCCCCAAACCCCCACCCTGTCACCCAGCAGGTCAGTTCTGTCTCTCTCGTTTGGAGTAGAGGATGAGGACCTCTCCCCCAGGCCCTCCCCAAACCCCCACCCTCTCACCCAGCAGGTCAGTTCTGTCTGTCTCGTTTGGAGTAGAGGATGAGGACCTCTCCCCCAGGCCCTCCCCAAACCCCCACCCTCTCACCCAGCAGGTCAGTTCTGTCTCTCTCGTTTGGAGTAGAGGATGAGGACCTCTCCCCCAGGCCCTCCCCAAACCCCCACCCTCTCACCCAGCAGGTCAGTTCTGTCTCTCTCGTTTGGAGTAGAGGATGAGGACCTCTCCCCCAGGCCCTCCCCAAACCCCCACCCTCTCACCCAGCAGGTCAGTTCTGTCTCTCTCGTTTGGAGTAGAGGATGAGGACCTCTCCCCCAGGCCCTCCCCAAACCCCCACCCTCTCACCCAGCAGGTCAGTTCTGTCTCTCTCGTTTGGAGTAGAGGATGAGGACCTCTCCCCCAGGCCCTCCCCAAACCCCCACCCTCTCACCCAGCAGGTCAGTTCTGTCTCTCTCGTTTGGAGTAGAGGATGAGGACCTCTCCCCCAGGCCCTCCCCAAACCCCCACCCTGTCACCCAGCAGGTCATTTCTGTCTCTCTCATTTGACTCGTATCACCTATTTGTTGATATGAACTCTGTTCTAAAACACATGCTCCATATTGGTTCAGACCAAGCGGGTCCACCATTCTGTGCCGGAGCTCTCCCTGGTGATGGACGGCAGCTTCCTTGATGGAAAGACCATGGGCCCCCCTCATCCTCCCCCCTCAGCTCTGCAGCCCAGAGGCAGTTGCCCCTCCTCCCACCAGCTCCACCCTGGGGCAACCAGACCTCCAGGCCAGGGGCCCACCACACTCAGTGGCCCCCCACCCATCAGAAGGCCCCTGACCCCTGCCATGGACACTCAGAGTAAGGGCAGCAGAGGATTCCTATTCACCCCTGGGCAGCAGCCTCCACCACTCCGGCCCCCTTCCTCTGGCAGGAAATCAGCCCCTCCACAGTTCGGGAAGACGTCCGCCTCTTCCTCCTCCTCATCTTCCTCCTCTTCTCCAAAGACAGGCGCCTCTCCTAATGGATCACTCCAACAGGCCAGGCAGTTCCACCAAGCACCAGGTCCCCTCTCTCACAAGTGGGCCTCCCCCGTCGGAGCCTCTCCACACCACAGCCCCGGTGACCCCTCAGCCCCCATACCCTCTCACCAACAGCCCGCTGTCCATCTCACACTTCCACAGCATCCTCAACATGAACCAGCCTTGTGGGTGCTGCTCCTTCAACCCACATGACCATGTTACCCCCCCTGTACCACCCCAACTACTGGCAGGGAGCTTCAGGCACCCACAACAGCCCAGATAGGCACTTCTGTTCCAACTCCGATGGTAACCCCCCCACCTCTCACATTTCCCCTTCCCACCAAACACACCCTCACCACAGCCCATTGTCACCCCAGGGGCCCACACTTACACCATTTCACCATCCAGGGGCCCTGCTTGGAGCGGGCGGCCCCCGTCTGTCAGAACCAGTGTTGCCAGGCCCAGTCGGCAAAGTCTCTCTCCCCCCTGGATGGGCCCATGGGCCTCCTGCCCTCTGACGCCTACAGAATCCTGGTGGACCAAGACCGGCAGCTCAACTTACTGCAGGCACAGGTCAGGCTCTCTACGGTGTCGTTTGTGGTTGACACTGTACCAGTCTTGCAGCTTTAGAGAATGACTTTTCAACCTTTCTTACCCTTGGACTTTCCAATCCTGATGTTCCAATTATTTCAGATCCAGAAGCTACTGGCGGCTCAGGGGAAAGGGGGGATCAACTCCTCCATCCACTGAGCAGGCAGCCATGCAGACACAGATCTCCCTAGGACAACACACCAGGAGGAATGTCAGCATCGCTGTAGGAACAGGTACTGGACTCATCACTGGTTTCAGCGATCTCACGCGTGGTTCATTTGAGAGAATTTCCCTGACTACATGGGGAAAGGTTTGCTGCATAGAACTATAAACTGCACCTCTCTGCAAGTCACTCTTAATTAGAATGGCTGCTAACTGGAAGTCACTCTTGATTAGAATGGCTGCTAACTGGAAGACACTCTTGATTAGAATGGCTGCTAACTGGAAGACACTCTTGATTAGAATGGCTGCTAACTGGAAGACACTCTTGATTAGAATGGCTGCTAACTGGAAGACACTCTTGATTAGAATGGCTGCTAACTGACTAGACATTTAGCTACTCAACTCTTAATGTATCTCTCCTTTATGTGTAGGTGCCAGTTTGTTCTGGGGAAACCCCATCGATGCCCCCGCTTGTGATGAGGATGAGCGCCAACAGCCAGAGTGGCACACGGACAGGGGGCCTGGCGCCCCTGATGGCAGCAGGTCCTCCTCTGGTCGGAGTTCTGGCAGTGCCAGCCTCACCCACAGCAGGCACATGAATGGCACAGAAGAAAAGAGTGGGGGCAGTGAGGGACGTGTGAAAGGCACACCCTTCAACCAGTCAATGCACAAGAGGTAAGAGAGAACGGTTGGCTGCATTCCAAACGGAATGCTTGTTTCCTGCCATCGGCCCTGGCTGATCCACCCTCATTTTGAATTGACTGGAAGGGTGCATGCAAGAAATGAATGTCGTAGTTGGCCACCTAGAACTCTGAAAGGTTAAAGGGGCAATCTGCTGTTAAAACAATAACAATGTTATTGTGTGTGTAGTGAAATGCTTATGCTTTTAGATCTGACAGTGCAGCAGTATCTAACAGGTAATATCTAACAAATTCCACAACAACCCCATACACGCAATCTAGTAAAGGAATGGGATAAGAATATATAAGTATAAAATATATGGGTGGGCAGTGACAGAGCGGCTAAGATGCAATAGATGGTGAAGTATACAGTATACATTATACGTAATGAGATGAATGCAAGATATGTAAACATTCATAAAGTCGCATTATTAAAGTGACTAGTGTTACATTTATTAAAGTGGCCAATGATATCAGGTCTGTAGGTAGGCAGCCAGAAAATAAGGTAAAGCCGCACACTAAGAGCTCAGATGCAAAAATGTAATAACCAACGTTTCGACAGCCAAGCTGTCTTCATCAGGGTATCATCACAAACACTGAGAGATGAGTCATTTATATAGTGTCAAGAAACACACAGGTGTTTGTAATCATGGCCAAGTCTAGTCTAATCTGATCCTTGTTGTACCCCCTCTCCTTGAACTTATCCTGCGTCTCAGCCATATTTCTGTCAAAATCTGATTTGTTTTATACAAATTCTTTTGATTCGACAGAAGTGGCTGTAGGGCAAACTATTTTTCAAGGGAAGTGGGTGACAACTATCAGCCCTCAACAAACTGTTACGATCAGTAGGTTTCCTGTAAAGATCAGTGTATAGAACATTATTTTCACACAAGATCAGAAGATCAAGAAAACTGATTTGACGTGTATCAGATTGCATAGTAAATCTCAAATGTTCAGAACAGGAGTTAAGAAAAGCATGGAATGCCTGCAGCAGTGAGAGGGGGTGACCTTGATAATTTATTGTTAAAACGAGAGGCTGCCTGGATCTTTAATTTAAAGACCCTTGCTCCCTTCGGTCTCAACATAGACTTTGATCTGAAGCCATCCTTGTGATTATTGTGATTTTGCCATTGTAATTGTTTGTTAGATACATTTTAGACTACAAATGCTATGATCGTATGCTATCCATTTGTTTGTCTTTTTGTATGTTCTTTTTATGCCATTTTTTTAAATATTTGAGTTAACCAATGATATTAGGCCACACTTGGCCATGATTACAAACACCTGTGTGTTTCTTGACACTATATAAATGACTCATCTCGCAGTGTTTGTGATGATACCCTGATGAAGACAGCTTGGCTGTCAACGTTGGTTATTAAATTATTGCATCTGAGCTCTTAGTGTGCGGCTTTCCCTTATTTTCTAGTGTTCTACTCCGCTAGCCAGCACCTCGCCTTTATAGGTGTGCGTTTCTTTTTTCGAGATTGTTCTGTAGGTAGGCAGCCGCCTACTCGTATGTGTACCAGTGTGCTAGTGATGGCTCTTTTAACAATCTGATGGCCTTGAGATAGAAGCTGTTGATGCACCTGTACTGACCTTGCCTTCTGGATGGAAGCAGGGTGAACAGGCAGTGGCTTGGGTGGTTATTGTCCTTGATGATTTTTTTGTCCTTCCTGTGACATGGTGTTGTTGGTGTCCTGGAGGGCAGGTAGTTTGCCCCTATGGATGCGTTGTGCAGACCGCACCACCCTCTGGAAAGCCTTGCGGTTTTGGGTGGTGCAGTTGCCGTACAGACGGTGATACAGCCCGACAGGATGCTCTCAATTGTTTTCGGTGACGAGCCACATTATTTTCAACCTCCGCTGTTGCGCCTTCACCACACTGTCTGTGTGCGTGGACCATTTCAGTTTGTCGGTGATACGTACACCGAGGAACTTAAAACTTTCCACCTTCTCCACTGCTGTCCTGTGGATAGGGGTGGTGCTCCCTCTGCTGTTTCCTGAAGTCCACGATCATCTCTTGTTTTGCTGACGTTGAGTGAGAGGTTGTTTTCCTGACACCACACTGAGTGCCCTCAGCCTACAGGGAGGAGGTATCTCGTCGTTGTTGGTAATCAAGCCCACTCCTGTTGTCATCTGCAAATTTGATGATTGAGTTAGAGGCGTGCATGGCCACGCAGTCGTGGGTGAACAGGGAGTACAGGAGGGGGCTGAACAGGCACCCTTGTGGGGCCCCAGTGTGAGGATCAGCAGAGTGGATATGTTGTTTCCTACCTTCACCACCTGGGGGTGGCCCGTCAGGAAGTCCAGGATCCAGTTGCACAGGGCGCGGTCAAGACCCAGGGTCTCAAGCTTAATGATGAGTTTGGAGGGTACTATGGTGTTGAATGATGAGCTGTAGTCAATGAACAGCATTTTTACATAGGTATTCCTCTTGTCCAGATGGGTTAGGGCAGTGTGATGGTGATTGTATTGTCTGTGGACCTATTGGGGCGGTAGGCAAATTGGAGTGGGTCTAGGGTGACAGGTAAGGTGGAGGTGATATGATCCTTGACTTGTCTCTCAAAGCACCATGATGCCAAATCACACGCAGCTCAATGGAGAGTGCCAGGTATGAGCATCGAATTGTCATGTTTACTTCAGCTTCTTTGCCTACAGTATGTAGATCATAGATGCTATTACTGTTGCTAATAGTCTTATTCTCTCATTTTCATGTAAATCCAAAAAGTACTTGAAAAATAAATGCTTCAATTGGCATGCACTACAGCACATCTTAAAGAGTAATTATATAGCTTACATTACTTATGCAGAAGGTGTTCCTGTTAACTTTCCCCTGTACTCTGGCCGGCATCAACCCAGAGGCAGTCATCAGCAGACTGACCCTCCTGGAGTCCACGGGAACCAGCATGCGGGGCTCCAGTGGCAGCGTGGACCTCAGCCTGGAGGCCAATGCCATCGCCCTCCGGTACCTCAGCGACCAGCAGCTTTCTAGACTTTCTGTGGGGGGAGGGCAACAGCCCCCTAGGTTCTGCCCCTGCACACCGCTCTCAGAGAAGCCTGGAGCGGAGAAGAGCACTGTGGGACTCAGTTGTATCCTGTCTCCCAACAACATATCCTTCACCACCAGCAAGTACATGAGAAGGTACAGGCTTATAGAGGGGAGCAGGAATGAGGAGGAGGACGACAGGGTCGAGGGGCAGCATTTGGACATGGGATATACCGTACAGTTCCATGTTCAACAGGAGCAAGAAGGGCAGGGAGAGAGGGAGCGCAAAGTTTTGGTTCTGAAAAACATCACCAATGAGTTGCCACATTCCAAACCTGTCCACACGCAGGGGCCACACGCAGGGGCCACACGCAGACTCTCAAAGCCAGCTACTCAGGCACTTGCGTCCTAAAATGCAGCTTTTGGCACGCGGCGCCAAACAACATTCGGACAAGGAGATTGGTGCAAAACGGCTGCCATCTTTAGGTGAAATACGAAGGGAGTGTCCTCAACCAGAGGGGTTGATGGGAAATGTCTTGAACCTGAGTAGACTTAGACAGCTCGCGAAACTCTTCTAAAGGACCACGGGAACTAATGCAAAGGAAACTCAAAATGACAAATGAAATGTATTGTCGAATCCATTGGGATTTGTCAGTGTGGCTGTATTCTTAGTAAGATATTCTTAAATGCTTCCATACATCTGTTTACAGATTGTTTTGAATGCCTCTTTATTGGAATCTTCATGGTTGCTCATTGTTTGTAATGTATACATTTTGTGTAGGACCACTGAAACAGTGGCTCTTACCAAATCTCTTCACCACTGTGCTCTTTGTGCGCAAAATGTACTTGTTGCCTTTCTACTACAACTATGTGGAAGAGGGTGTGGCGTCATGATGTATCTAGCTCTTTTCAATGGTGGCAGCTAGGTCATTGAATTGTTTTTATCACTTTTAATTTAAAGTGCTTTTTGATTTTCAACATGCCATGGATGCCAATTGTCTGAACTGTTGTAAATTTTAATCCAACAGATGTTGGGATTTTTAAGTCTGATTACATGGTGAAACGGACTACGTTCATGCGTATTTTGGTGTACTTTTCAGTTTAATGTTGTGAATATTTTAATTTTCTTTCATGTTGCCTTGTTTTTCTTGTGTTTACATGAAATGCTTGCTCCAGCATTATTTTTAATTTCTGTACTTGAACTTCCTATTTAAAATTGCCTTAATAAATATGTACTGTATTCATGTTTTTTTCCTTTACTTTTGTGTTAATGGTAGTTTGTCTTTAATTAATATTTTTTGTTCTATTTAGTTAGCTCACTACATTTCCCCTGAGGCCCACCCAAACCCAGTGTTCCTTCCCTGCAGTAAAGACCCACCCCCTCTGACTGAGACTACCCACTGTCAACCTCGCCTCACTGCTCTGTGAAAAGGCTGCCATATCACATGAAACTGGCCTGTCTAGAATAAACAGAGTACTAGTAATTTTTAATTGAATTCAGTTACTACAGATGTGTAAATGAGTGCCGCAGAGGTCTTACGCGTCTAGCACTGCAGTGCCTAACTACAGACCCGTGTTATTGTAAATAAAAAAATTGTTCTTAACGGACTTGCCTAGATAAATAAATAAAATGAGAAGTGCTCTTTCAGAGCCAATACGATCTCAAATTTGTTGCTTGAGGGAAGTGGAATGTAAATGACAGGACAGCACAAACCATGGAAATGGACTATCCCAAGCTCTGTGTACAATCTGGTGAATGACAGATGTATTCACCCTAAACCCCCACGTCACTGATTTCCTTTCTCCATCACCTCCGCTTCAGAACGCTCACTTCCTGTTTCTTATCTATTTTCTGTTCTGTACATTTTGTATGTTAACTCTGTCAAATAGCCACTTCCTTTCAGTAAAACAGGTGCTGTACAGTAGTATTCTAGTACTGGATACAACATTAGAGGGATTAAATAAAAGGAATGCAGGAATACATCTTAATGAAGGAATTAAATATCTTTATTTTTACACACACACTTTTGAATCGTGAGGTGAAGATATTTGTTCGCCTAACAGCGTAGTGTCTTGTGTGGTTTCACCAGTTGTCATTTTGGAGCCAGGTGGCCTCATGCAGTGCTGTGCTCCCTGGTTATTTCCCACTTGGCCTTGTAGAGCTGGTCCCCTGCGCCCTCCCAGAGGTCCCACAACTCCATAAACAGTGCCTCAGTCACAGGTCATCGGTGTGGGGGTGGAGTCCAGGTACTGGTACAGGGCGGGGCTGAGGTGATTGGCTGGTGGTTGGCTAAGGCTGGCGTTGTATACTGCTGCCTCAGGCTTGTCAGGTTCTTCATAACTTCCAGACCAACAACCTCTTACCTGCTTTCTTAATTCTCAAAAAGGATCAGGAGATTTTCTGTCCAAAATGTTATAATTGGAACAAACAAGGTTTGTGTGGTAACAGTAAACATTCCAAGTCAGGTGACCTTTGTAATATAATTTATTTCTATGGTGACATCAAAGTTAATCAAATAATTAATCTCTGTTTTGATTGCATATTATTCCCCTGAATTGACCCCAAAGGTGATACCCCACATCTGATGTGGTGGTATAATAGACATGACATAATCAAAATTGCTAGGTCACCCCACCTTTAAATCATTGGAATTTAATAATATATTCAATGCAAGTCCCCCTAGTCTGAGTACCAGTCTCTTTAGCTAACATTCCACTCCTTGCCACTCAATGATGTGTATATATAACCCTGGATAGCTGAAGCAATATTTTGGCCATGGAGAGGCTTTGAAGCCACCGGTCGGCCATATTGACACGCCTCAGAAAAGTAGTCCTCCATAAGAATGAATGGAATTCTATAGTATTTAATTTAAATGTTTCAAGGAATAAATTATATGTAGTTAAGTATTTTTGTTGTTGTAGTGTGGACAGAAACGGTGCTTTCCAAAAATGATATTTTCAGGAAAATGATTTTATATATATATATATATTTTTTGGGTACATTTTATGTTTAGCTCCCATAATATAATTTCAAAGTATGCATTAAGGTGTCTGTAATATAATAAACGTGGCAATATCAAATGTAGACGTCAGTAAATTCCTTTCTATAGCTTCCAAAATATTTTTTTACAATGGTGGGGGAGTGCCACGATGACATATAGCCACGGTGGCTTCAAAACAGCGCCCCCTGTCAGACATCTAGTGTATATATAAATATTGACTTTCGGCAATCTCAGCGGATGGACACCTAGTTGCAGGTAGGATTTTTTTGGGGGTGCAATCATGCCCCCTACTGCTCACATATAGATAGATACGCACACATGCATTAATTACAGTTTTTCTCCATTGGTTTGGCTCATTTCTTGAAACAGAAATTACATTCTCAAAACTCTAAGATCATTTGGCAAAACAGTCTTACAGTTCAGCACAACACTGTAGCTCACTTGCAAAAGCTCATATCTCTCCTAAAACTGTTCACTCATGCTTCAAAACTAAATTCCTTTCCCATATAAAGAGTCAGTGCCACGAAAATGGCAAAGATCCTTCTCAATTGCTTTGGCTCATTTCTTGAAACAGACCGGACGTTCTCAACACTCTTGGTGCTTTAACCAAAACTACATTTCCTTCTCATTTAAACAGTCAGTGCCCCCAAAATGCTTCGTCCCTTTGGCATTGTGTAAGCACTGCAAGTCAAAATGTTTAGATGTTTTGTCACTATGGCAGAGGACCATTGAAATATCCCTCATGTCCACCTTTCAGTCTTAGCCCAGTCCTTCATTGACAATGGTTACTGTACTGTTTTTTGTCCAGCTAACAGAATACAATTGTGTATAAAACTGAAAAAAAGAAATAGGATTTTAGGGTAAGAGTAGCCTCCAAGGTTGCACTCATACTGCCAAGGAAATTGTAACCATTATCATTCACACACATAAAGTAACTTCCATACATCAGAGTAAAAAGAAAATGTATACAGCATAATATACTGTAATATAAACACACAAACAAAAAACAATGAAAATTATATGCAGCCTACAGTGCTGTAAATAAAGCTGGAGTTTCACAACTAACAGTTCTTCACTGGTCGCTGTCCTCACCCTCCCTCTCCTGGCCACCATCCTCACCCTCCTGGCCATCCACACGCTGCTGTCTGTCTGGCCACAGATTCTCCTCCACATCACAGCGTATATTCTCCCTTGCGATGCAACGAGGGAAGAAACGGCGTGCATGTCACAACCATCCCCTACACTGATCTCCTGTAATATCCTCACACGCAGCGTCCATTGCATGGAGCAGAGACCTCTGATCTTGAGCCCGATGCTCATACACTCTCCACCTCCAAGAGGAGAAATACTCCTCAATAGGATTGAGGAAAGGAGAGTAAGGTGGTAGGAACACCATGACCATCCTTGGATGAGTAGTGAACCAGGCCCTGATGAGCGGGCCACGGTGGAAATTCACATTGTCCCATACAATGACATATTGTGGTAGGTGAGGCCCTACGAGACCTCTCTCATTTTCAGGGATCAAATCAAAATGAAGGCGGTCCAAGAAGATGAGGAGCTTCTGTGTATTGTATGGGCCAAGACTGGGGATGTGAGTGGCCACACCATTCTCAGATATGGCAGCACACATAGTTATATTGCCCCCTCGCTGGCCTGGGACATCCGCCGTGGCCCGGTGGCCAATAATATTACGGCCACGTCTTCGGCCCTTGGCCAGGTTGAAGCCAGCTTCACCACAAACACGAGGATGTGATGGGTCTCGTTTCCTTCCAATGTCATTATTCTCTACAATAGCGTAAAAAAAGAAAACATCAAATCAGTCATACAGAAGAGTCATACACTACAGTTACAGACAATTACATAGGAATGTTCTATGTTCTCCACAAGTTCAATATACTACTGGCCACTACTCCAGTGGTTCCAAACCTGGGGTACATGTACCCCTATGCAGAGGTACTACAGGGGGTATTTGACAGAGAGGGGAGGGGGGAAATCATCAATGACTAGACTTACTGAAATGTTACAGTAAAACCCACAGTATTAGATAGATTTACATGGGAGGCACTAATTGCAGCTCTTTGACCCCTTTTCTTATTGTATGTTATATTCTTCAAAATAAGGATTATAATGATAATTGCATCATACAGTAAGCTGCAGTTTTTAGGCGAAATGTTGAAGTCAGATAAATCAAATACTTCCATACCTGGATTACCTGGATACACAAATCAGGTAAAGTGGGTACTGAAGCCAAAACAGTTCGGGAACCACTGCTTAATTGTAAAAAAGGTTATAATGATGGACAACCAGTAACTGATTTACATGTACATACTGGTACCGCAGCTCTTTCACTCTATCAGAGTTCCTCTCAAATGGTACCCTGTAAATTTGCTTCATTGTCATCTGATGCTTCTTCAATATCCGGTCTATTGTGGAGTTGCTTATAGAGTTGATATTTTGGAATATGGCATTGTCTTGTAGGATTGCAGCGCGGATCTGTCTCAATGTGATGGCATTATTTGCCATCAGCATGTTACAGATCTCTTGTTCTTGTTGTTCATTGAGAAGTTTTCCTCTGCCACCCGTGCAAGGTTGTCGTCCAATCCTAGATATAGAAGTCAAAGGACAACACTCCATTCATAATGTATACCTTATGTATTCCTTACAGAATGAGTTACCTATGTAATTGTAGTTGTTTTACTTACAGTAACTTTACCACAATTCTAATGCATCACTGCACAGTGACTGGAATACTACTGTAAACTGTATCATCAATACTGTAGAAAATAAACTATTCCATGGTTTATTTTCTCCAATGTTTTTCTTGTCATTTTTAGTATCATAACATCCCATTGAGGTAAGATATTACTGTAGGCCTATCACACACACACACACACACACACACACACACACACACACACACACACACACACACACACACACACACACACACACACACACACACACACTAAATGAATAGGTAAATGGGTAAATAAATATATTTCTTGCTCTATGCACAGTGTCCTGTCCTATACAACATATAATTCCATCATTGACTGACTACATACCTGTTTTCCCTGCGAAAGGTTTGGATGATGGAGGAGACTGTTGAGCGAGGCACAGTAGGCTGCACTCGGGCCTCCGCCATTGTGAGGCCATGGTTGATGACATGGTCTATAATTGTGGCCCAAATTTCATCCGGGACAGCATGGTGTCTTCGTGCTCCTCGGCCTCTTCCCCCTATTCCACCACCACGCACCCTTACTCCTCCTCCTCCTCCTCTTCTTCTTCTTCTTCCTCTTCCTCGAGCAGGCAGTTGCCCTTGTTCATTTACTTGGCCAGGTGCCTCCATGTTCAGAAATTGACTGGGTCCTGCATTATCAAGCTCTTTACATACATGTTTGGCAGCATTCACAGTCATGGACAGCACCTGTCAGGTAACTAAACATACTGTTTGATTGGTCATCTGAGATGTGTGAAACTCCTCCTTCGTTAGTCAAGTTCTAGTTTCACCTGACTGTCAATTGCTGTAATACATTTATCAAATGTTCCAAGGGATTCATATATGGTATTCATGGTATTATGTTCTTGACTAATTTTGACAATTGAACAGACTATTGTGCATGTGATGACATACAATGAAATGACGCTGACACGTTTTGGAGCGAACAACCATTAGACAGAGAATCAACAATCAGTTTAGATCGATAAGATCTATTCACTTGGAAATTGTGCTAAATGTAGGCTACATGTACTTAATCATTTGCAAAGATGTACTGAGACATTGAGACATGTACTTAGACATTTGCAATTTGATGAAATGAATGAGAAATTCAATTCTGTTGTGAACAATTGCCCAGTGGTTTGGAGGTTTGTCCATGTATTTTTGAGAATGTAATTTCTGTTTCAAGAAATGAGCCAAACCAATGGAGAAAAACTGTAAATAAAGGTTAAATAAAAACAAATTTAAAAACATGCATGAGCCCTTAGTACATACTTAATTTCAAAATTCAAAAGGCACTCGCACATCTGAGCTATCTTTTTTGCAGGTGCATGGTAACAGTTGAGTAAGATGAGAAAAAAGAAGGAACCCGCACACTGCTCTTGAGAGTATCAAATCAAATTGTATTAGTCACGTGCCAAATACAACAAGTGTAGACCTTACAGTGAAATGCTTACTTACGAGCCCCTAACCAACAATGCAGTTTAAAGAAATACAGATAAGAAAAATAAATAAAAGTAACAAGTAATTAAAGAGCATCAGTAAAATAACAATAGCGAGACTATATACAGGGGGGTACCTGTACAGAGTCAATGTGCGGGGGCACCGGTTAGTTGAGGTAATATGTACATGTAGGTATAGTTATTAAAGTGATTATGCATAGATGATAACAACAGAGAGTAGCAGCGGTGTAAAAGAGGGGGAGGGGAGGGGGCAATGCAAATAGTCTGGGTAGCCATTTGATTAGGTGTTCAGGAGTCTTATGGGTTGGATAGAAGCTGTTTAGAAGTCTTTTGGACCTAGACTTGGCGCTCCGGTACTGCTTGCTGTGCGGTAGCAGAGAGAACAGTCTATGACTTGGGTGGCTGGAGTCTTTGACAATTTTTAGGGCCTTCCTCTGACACCGCCTGGTATAGAGATCCTGGATGGCAGGAAGCTTGGCCCCAGTGATGTACTGGGCCGCTTGCACTACCCTCTGTAGTGCTTTGCGGTCGGAGGTCGAGCAGTTACCATACCAGGCAGTGGTGCAACCAGTCAGGATGCTCTCGATGGTGCAGCTGTAGAACCTTTTGAGGATCTGAGGACCCATGCCAAATCTTTTCAGTCTCCTGAGGGGGAATAGGTGTTGTCGTGCCCTCTTCACGAATGTCTTGGTGTGCTTGGACCATGATAGTTTGTTGGTGATGTGAACACCAAGGAACTTGAAGCTCTCAACCTACTCCACTGCAGCCCCGTCGATGAGAATGGGAGCGCGCTCGGTCCTCTTTTTCCTATAGTCCACAATCATCTCCTTTGTCTCGATCACATTGAGGGAGGGGTTGTTGTCCTGGCACCACACGGCCAGGTCTCTGACCTCCTCCCTATAGGTTTCTTGTCGTTGTCGGTGATCAGGCCTACCACTGTTGTGTCATCTGGAAACTTAATGATGATGTTGAAGTCGTGCCTGGCCATGCAGTCATGAGTGAACAGGGAGTACAGGAGGGGACTGAGCACGCAGCCCTGAGGGGCCCCTGTGTTGAGGATCAGCGTGGCGGATGTGTTGTTACCTACCCTTACCACCTGAGGGCGGCCCGTCAGGAAGTCCAGGATACAGTTGCAGAGGGAGGTGTTTAGTCCCAGGGTCCTTAGCTTATTGATGAGCTTTGAGGGCACTATGGTGTTGAATGCTGAGCTGTAGTCAATTAATAGTATTCTGGAGTGTTGAGTTTAATAGAGATTGCATCATCTGTGGATCTTTTGGGGCGGTATGCAAATTGGAGTGGGTCTAGGGTTTCTGGGATAATTGTGTTGATGTGAGCCATGACCAGCCTTTTGCACTGTCTCTATGCACGCTCACAGGGCCCTATACACTCACACACACTGTCACTCCAACACACACATAAACACTCACTCCATCATTTGCTCACTCACACATAATATGCACATACATTTAGACTGACTCAACACTCCTGCACACCCACTCACATACAAGCTGCTGCTACTCTGTTTTTATATCCTAGTCCCCTTCCCCCTATACATATCTACCCCATCACCCCAGGATCCCTGCACATGTTAATATAGTATTGGATCTGACTTTAGAAATATTTCCTGTATATAGTATGCTTACTTTACCTTACTTACTTTATTGACTATTTTTGTAGTAATACATTGTTAATGATTATTGCATTGTTGGGTTTTGAGTTTGCAAGAAAGGCATTTCATTGTACTTGTTTATGTGACATTAAAACTTGAAACTTGAAACACAAGCTAGTCACAACCACTACCCAGAAACAAGCTGTAAGACGATGACAGCACCAACCAAAATTAATAGTGTAAAACTGTGTGGTATCAGAATGAAAATGGTAAAGGTATGGGTCTCTCTGTGTTCAATACACTAACCCTCAAAACAAAAATAACTTTTCAAACAGTAGGCCTCTAGTTTTGTGTGTGTGTGTGTGTGTGTGTGTGTGTGTGTGTGTGTGTGTGTGTGTGTGTGTGTGTGTGTGTGGTGTGTGTGTGTGTTTCAATGACAGGAGAGTACAGTAACGGATCTTTGCAACTCAACATTAGGAAAGTGTTTTGTACACTCAGTATATATAAAACTAAGTGTGACAACAGTAGCAAACAAGTTCAATAGAAGTATACTTCATCAGATATGCCAGAGTGACTAATGCTGACCATGATCAATAGTAGTGTCAGATGTTTACACATATTGGTACCAAGCAAAGAAATACCATCAAGCTCCACTGACTACTTGATGCACATTTCAAAGTGTCTCCCACCTCCAACTGCTGAGACCTTTTTAATGGCTACAAATAGTAACCATATAGCCATATAAAAACCCCACGATTATGTAACTCGGTGGTATTCTAATAATGTATGCTGATGTGTATAATAAGTAACTGCTGCTGCGTTTAGACAGGCAGCCAAATTCTGATATTTTGTTTGACCAATCAGTTCAGCTCTAAAAAAGAGCAGATGTGAAAAGATCTAATGTGATTGGTCAAAATACCAATTCGTGGAAAAAAGTGGGGAGGACATGGCAAAAACAACAAAAGCAACATGATTCAAATTATTTCAATGGTGTTATGTCTCTGGAGACTGGGAGTAGGATGGACTGACTATACATGGCTCTGCTAAAAACCAATCAGCGTACCGCATATTATGTACAATAAAAGTGATATGCATGTGCTATTAAAAAAATTATGTAAAGTAAAGTAAACCACCAAGCCTTTTCTTCTGAGAAATTGTATTATAGTTACCTGCCGATGTGTTGCTATTTTTGTATGTCTTGCTTGCAGCTTTGCATAGTGTGCTGCTGTGACATACACAGCCTAGCTAAAAGCTAGCCACCTAGTTAGCTCATTACTGCCACTGCCAGGCTCCAGCTACGTGGTCGACATGGCGACCGACGAAATACAACAATATTAGCTATCATAAAAACAGCTCAAGGTTGATGGCATTTATTTGGAAATTGTAAGTATATGCTGGTGGTTCTACAAAAGTTATAAACGGCTAGCTATCTAGATAAGGTCGGATTGTGTTCGACAGGTTTTATTTTTGCGACAAATGTACAGCTAACGTTTTCTAGCTAGCTGTTATGTTAGGTAGCTAACCATGCTAGCCGTCAAGTGTAGCTGGCTAGCTAGCTTTATAAAATAAAAATAATGTAGCTAGCTAACTAATTGTTTTTGTTTCTGATAACTAGCTAACGTTAGCTACCTAACTGGTCTATATTTCGTTAGCTGTGTCAATTTATGATAGCTTGCTTACGTTGGCTAGCTATTCTAGCTAATGTTAACAATGTCCACTTAATTTGTATTGACTAGCTAAATTAGCACTGTAACTAATAGTTATGCTAAAGAACACATTACCAGTAGCTAACGTTAGTTAGACAAACCGGTATAACTAGCTAGCTAGGTTCAGGGCATTTGACAAATGATGCTTTTGGATTTTAGTTTGGGTAACGTTTGCTTCGTCCCGCAACGAGACGGACGAAGCAAACTCATGTTAGCTGGCAAGCCTACTTTGAAGTATTAGCCTAGCAGCTAGCAGGTTAGCTACTACTAACTACATTTTGCATCTAGCTCTCTAGCATTGCTTACGTTGCACTTCGTAGTGATACGTTTTTTTCTTATGTTTATGGATGCTTATAAGTTTCAGAGGCCTAATAACAACTACAATATTTAATAATTCTGCTGTGAAAGTGGAAAACATAGCTTGTGGATGCGCCCCATGATATTCAATCAAACTTGGTTTGCAGGTTGACGTTGGATTCATGTACCCAACAGCATGACAAGGGAACATTGAAACTAAACAAAAACGCAACTGCATATGTTACTTATAGCTAATGCTTTACTGCTCATTACATGTTATGCAAACCTAGTAAGTGGTTTTGATGATACAATGGTAAAATACATCACATATATTCTACATTGAATTGATTGATTAGTGTAGGGAAATCATTAGGCCTGTGACTAGTGGTTGTGTAAGGATGGTACAGTTCCTTCTAGTGTTATGAGTCATCATTAAAGAGGAAATCTGCAGTTGTTACATCCATTTTTGACTTATACTTTAATGATTTATACCCCTTGATTCTTGAAGAAAACTTTTTATAAATGCCTCATGAGCTTAGTTCAACTGTCAAACTTCATCAGAGCCCAGAATATAAGTGTGTTTTACTCCAATGTTTGTAAACATTGTAAATGTACACAAACACTGTATAGCCTCAACATGTTTAAAACATAATGTTGATATCTTGGATGGTCAGGGATCTGTTTTATGAATTTGAGAGTGGTTACATTTCTTCAGGCCTATCCCTCAGCTTTTTACCAAAACAAGTGGGGTGACCACAATTGTTTACTCATGTTAGCTGTGAGTGTTTTCATCTGCATCCTTATCATGAGTGTATGTCTGCTGTGGCTACAGTTCTCTTTAGGATTTAGGCCTTACTAAACTTTATTTGAGACTGATACGGTCATGGAGTCATTGGATATTAAACAGTCAATCGGATAGCAAATCACAAAGTTCAACAGTTAGTCTTCTGTCTTGGTGAAATGGCTATATAAGGACAAGTATATGGACAGCTAGTCAACATTACTCTGTCAGTGTCACAGCAGCATTATTTGCATGGCATTTTGAATATGGGGAGAGGGTGTAAAATGTAACCACACAGTATGTAGGCCAGGCTATCAAATCAAATGATATTTGTCACATGTGCGGAATATAACAGGTTTAGACCTTACCCGTGAAATGCTTACTTACAAGCCCTTAACCAACAATGCAGTTCAAGAAATAGAGTTAAGAAAAGATTTACTAAATAGACTAAAGTAAAAAGTAACAATAAAATAACGAGGCAAGTCAATCACAGCCAGACTGTCAGGGGAAGTCAGGTGTTAATGTATTCAATATTTTTTTTATTAAGAATGCCTTTCCTGAACTAACACTTTTATTTATTTTTAATTTTTTTCTTACTTGCTGTGACTTTGCTGATAGCTACTTTATTGAGGAAAAATGTACTTACTATGACTTTGGTGTAGTTGTCCTACCAAGCTATTTTAAGATGAATGCACTAACTGTTAGTCACTCTGGTTAAGAGACGGGGCCTCGGTCTTATTACATTCATTTACATTTTTGTAATTTAGCAGACACTTATCAGATGAAAATAAAGTCCTCAAAGGTCCACACAATTCAAACTTTTGTACCTGATCTTACATTAACGTCACTGGAATGTTTGTATGGAAGTTGGCCTTATTTGCCCTATTTTAAGTTAAAATATTGTAATTTTATAGACAAGGCTGCAGTACATTCACTCATCTATTAAGCCCTTTGTTAGATCACATGCAGTGGACATGGTACATTTTTTGTTTGGTCCAGAAGCATTGGAGGAAATTACAGTCTTTGGCTACCATAGAAATAAGAATGAATTATTATTTCCATGTACCAGAGCAGTTCCAGGCACAATGACCTCATTATCTGTCAACCTTCCCAGAAACACACAGGGATATTTATCGTCATCTCTGTGTAGATTATTATAGTCTGTCAGACTCAATCACTGACTGAGGAAAGGCCCCTGTTGCTCCATCACATGTATTACAGCCAATTCCTAGCACTTAGGCTCTCCCATGCTTTATGGGAAACACACTCCCGCTGCCTGGCCCACTCATCTCAGCACCAATGTGGGGGTGTTTCCTTCTCCTCTCATAAGTAAACAGTTAGCTTGTTAGCTATTCTACTTCCCTACTCAGATTGGTAACTCAGTTAGTCCACCCCTCCCGGGCTATTTTCAGCCTGTGGAATCCCCACCCAGGTCGTCGACACCTGCTGTTGACATCAGGTGTGGCTTTTTTTATGCTGGCCACAAGCAAATTATGCAGCGGTGACAGGGAAGGCAGAGGTAGTGGTGGCGCACAAACAAAGATGTCATTTGAATATTACACATGTCCATCTTGAACCAGATACAAGGATAAGTGCAGGCAAAAAAAAGCCAGTGGCATGGCAGGAGAGAAAGTAGCAATACTGGAAGCATAATGTTTCTGGCTCTGCATACTAGCTAACCAGTACCAGCACCGTACTAGTGTGATCTGTCTGTTTACGCATGCCGTACCAGATGCATTTCCTTCATATTGTTCATTTGTTTTTGCTGTGAGTGTTGTTCATTGTCATGAACAAGGTTCATTACCGACTGCTTTGTCACGATTGAGAGCACTACTTTTGTAAGGTAGGCCTACACAACAGACTTTTGTATTGGCATCCTTAGATGTTCTTGCTATTAATTTCTAGAGGAAAAGGGAGTTGACATGGACTAGTAGGTGACAGCATGTAGCAGCATATGTTTGTTTTTGTCTACTACAGGCTCAGACATGCTTCATAGTTGGCGTGTGATTACACAATGATTTATTGGAGGACTCGTTTGGTTATTTCATGATAGTCACACTATATTAGGTTTGTGTATATTAGTCATGTGAAACGCCATGCTTTGATATGTAGTGCTTGAATTTAAATAGATTTGCATTCACTTTTGAAAGTATCCCTTTTTGATGTAAACAGAACTTTCCATACATGTTTGGCCACAGAAGTGGTGGTCAGAAAGTGACTTTTTGGACCTGAATGCCACTGGAAAAGATAAATGGTTGAGTTTGATATTATTTAAAAGCTTACAAACAGGGTTGTCAAACTATTTGATCATTTCTTGTGAAAAGTTTTTAAATCAAGGTTCTGAAATGTTTAACCTTTTAACGTCAATTATCTAAAAACGCATAAACTCAGATTTTTCTTTTTTATCCCTTCCGACCATTTGTAATTTTGCTGGTACACCATTGAAATTTTAAATAGAATTGACATTTTTATTTCTTATTATTACCACAATGACGATCATCGGTCCACCCACTGTCAAATGACAAATTGGTAATGTCTATTCTATATTTCTATGACTTCAATAGGTTTCCTATGGAGGATTGTCAGTATAATTTAAAACAACAAATATTCCAATTCAACTCAAGATTATCTGATGTGTGGATCTCCTATCTTTGTGGTACCATTTGAAAGTTGAAATGTCAACTTTCAAAGGCACTGGCCTACACACAGTACCCCATAATGTCAAAGTGGAATCATGTTTTTAGACATTTTACAAGTTTAATAAAAAAATGAAAAGCTGGAAGTTCTTGAGTTAAGTATTCAACCCCTTATGTGAAGCCTAAATAAGTTCAGGATAAAAAAATGTGCTTAACTAGTTACATACACTACTGGTCAAAAGTTTTAGAACACCTACTCATTCAAGTGTTTTTCATTTCTTTTTACTATTTTCTACATTGTAGAATAATAGTGAAGACATCAAAACTATGAAATAACACATATGGAATCATGTAGTAACCAAAAAAGGTGTTCAACAAATGAAAATATATTTTATATTTGAGAGTCTTCAAATAGCCACCTTTTTGTCTTGATGACAGCTTTGCACATGCTTGGCATTCTCTCAACCAGCTTCATGAGGTAGTCACCTGGAATGCATTTCAATTAACAGGTGTGCCTTCTTAAAAGTTAATTTGTGCAATTTCTTTCCTTGTTAATGTGTTTGAGCCAATCAGTTGTGTTGTGACAAGGTAGGGTTGGTATACAGAAGAAGCCCTATTTGGTAAAAGACCAAGTCCATATTATGGCTAAAACAGCTCAAATAAGCAAAGAAAATGACAGTCCATCATTACTTTAAGACATGAAGGTCAGTCAATACGGAAACTTTCAAGAAATTTAGACGTTTCTTCAAGTGCAGTCGCAAAAACCAAGCGCTATGATGAAACTGGCTCTCATGAGGACCGCCACAGGAATGGAAGACCCAGAGTTACCTCTGCTGCAGAGGATAAGTTCATTAGAGTTACCAGCCTCAGAAATTGCAGCCCAAATAAATGCTTCAGAGTTCAAGTAACAGACACATCTCAACATCAACTGTTCAGAGGAGGCTGTGTGAATCAGGCCTTCATGGTCGATTTGCAGCAAAGAAACCACTACTAAAGGACACCAATAACAAGAAGAGACTTGCTTGGGCCAAGAAACCCGAGCAATGGACATTAGACCGGTGGAAATTTGTCCTTTGGTCTGTAGTCCAAATTGGAGATTTGTTTTTCCAACCGCTGTGTCTTTGTGAGATGTGGTGTGGGTGAACGGAAGATCTCCACATGTGTATTTCCTACCATAAAGCATGGAGGAGACGGTGTGATGGTGTGGGGGTGCTTTGCTGGTGACAGTGTCGGGATTTATTTAGAATTCAAGGCACACTTTACTAGCATGGCTTCCACAGCATTCTGCAACGATACGCCATCCCATCTGGTTTGCGCTTAGTCCCACGATCATTTGTTTTTCAACAGGACAATGACCCAACACACCTACAGGCTGTGTAAGGGCTATTTGACCAAGAAGGAGAGTGATGGAGTGCTGCATCAGATGACCTGGCCTCGACAATCCACCGACCTCAACCAAATTGAGATGGTTGGGATGAGTTGGACCACAGAGTGAAGGAAAAGCAGACAAGTGCTCAGCATATGTGGGAACTCCTTCAAGACTGTTGGAAAAGCATTCCAGGTGAAGCTAGTTGAGAGAATGCCAAGAGTGTGCAAAGCTGTCATCAAGGCAATGGGTGGCTATTTGAGGAATCTCAAATATAAAATATATTTTGATTTGTTTAACGTTTTGTGTTATTACATGATTCCATGTGTTATTTCGTAGTTTCATTGTCTTCACTATTATTCTACAATGTAGAAAATAGTTAAAAAAATAAAAACTTGACTGAGTATGTGTTCTACAACTTTTGACCAGAAGTGTAAATTGCAGTGTTTAATAGTGTTTAACATGATTTCTTTTAATGACGACATTTCTGTACCCCACCCAATTATCTGTAACGTCCCTCAGTCGAGCATTGAAAATGGTTGTCTAGCAATGATCAACAACCAGTTTGACAAAACTTGAAGAATTTTGAAAAGAGTAATGGGCAAATGTTGCACAATCCAGGTGTGGAAAGCTCTTGGAGGCTTACCCAGAAAGACTCACAGCTGTAATCACAGCCAAAGGTGATTTTTAACATGTATTGACTCAGGGGGTTGAATACTCATCTAATCAAGATATATTAGTATTTAATTTAAATTTTTTAACAAATGTTAATTTTTATGCCACTTTCATTAGAGTATTTTGTGTAGATAGTTGACAATTAAATCAATTTTAATCCTACTGTTTAACACCACAATGTGGAGAAAGTCAAGGTGTGTGAATACTTTATGAAGGCAATGTAGAAACGTACTGTTTTTACATATTTAGACGAATGCAAGAGCATAATGAATAGGAGGTTGAAAAGTTGCAGAATTGTCCTTTAACGTAATTCTCCTAACCTTTTACCTAAATTCTCCTAACCTTTGTCGTTTTAGTTCTCCTAACCACCAACGTAAATTCTCCCTGTTATTCTCCTTTGTTACAACGCAACCAGATTTCAGAGAAAGATGTACCGAGTGTACAAAACATTAGGAACACCTTCCTAATGTTGATTTGCACCTGCTTTTGCCCTCAGAACAGCCTCAATTAATCAGGGCCTGCTACAAGGTGTCAAGCATTCCACAGGAATGCTGGCCCATGTTGGCTCCATGAATCCCGCAGTTGTGTCACGTTAGCTGGATGTCCTTTGGGTGTTGGATCATTCTTGATACACATGGGGAAACTGTTTACAGTGGAAAAACCCAGCAGAGTTGCAGATCTTGACACACTCAAACCGGTGCGCCTGGCACCTACTACCATACCCTGTTCAAAGACACTTAAATATTTTGTCTTGCACATAAACAATCCATGTCTCATTTGTCTCGAGGCTTAAAAATCCTTCTTAAACCTGTCTTCTCCCCTTCATCTACACTGATTTTTGAAGTGGATGTAACAAGTGACATCAATAAGGGATCATCGCTTTCTCTTGGTTTCACCTGGTCAGTCTCATGGAAAGATGTGTTCGTAATGTATTGTACACTCGGTGTATAATACTACACATCCTCCAAGATGTATGATAAGTTATGTCATCCAATCCGTATGCTTTTGTACGACCAGGTAAGACGTATGATATTGTACACCTGCTATTCCATTCGTAATGTGTCATACTAAATGAAGGCGAACAGATTTACGTACCAAATCTTCCGAATTGCCCTGAGGCCAGGTTGAACATCTAGCCTAGATGTTCACTTGCTGGAGCTGAAATGTGGACATTCAGTTATAGTAACCTGTTCTTATGCAGCAACAAGATGCTGTTACTCCCCATTGAAACCCCAAACTTCCTGTTTTCAGATGAGTGCTTGTTATTGGACTAGGGAGGGTCCTAAAATAGCCAGTTCAAGTAAATAATCAGCCTTCTGGCATTTAATGAACACTGCTACTGGGGCAGGGAACACCCCAACACTCCCTGACCCCAGTGTGAAGACAAATCGGGCCGTTTATTGACATCCTGCTGGTTTTGTCCTTTTACTGGAAGGGCAGCCAGGTGAATCAAGTTCAGAACATAGTTGGGTAGTTAAGCAAATGTTGATGTTTTTTCTTCCCACATGTTTAATCTGTTTCCCGTTTGGTGTATGCAGTTGAAATGCTTATTGTTCTGTTTCACTTTGTCTTTCAGGTCATACCACATACTGAGTGTTCATAATGTCTGAACATTTAGACGAAAGTTGATGTTCGGAATAGTTTTATTTTATTACATTGGAATCTGTCAGATCTTTTGCATCACTCAGTTTTTTTCGAAAAGAAAACAAACCCCACGCGACAACACACTGAAGGATCTACCTTTCTTTGAAAAAGAAAGCGTCCGTCAAAGCTACAGTGCTTCCCCCAGAGACCTCCGTGGGTGACGATGCCTGTGCAAGCGCCGCAATGGACGGAATTCCTGCTGTGTCCCATCTGCACCCAGCTGTTCGAGGAGAGCCTCCGCAAGCCCATCAGCCTGGGCTGTGGCCACACTGTCTGTAAGATGTGCCTGAACAAGCTGCATCGCAAGGCCTGCCCCTTCGACCAGACGGCTATCGCCACCGACATTGAGCTGCTGCCAGTCAACACAGCCCTGCTGCAGCTGGTGGGAGGACAGGTGAGACAGACGCTAGGTTAAGCTAGGTTGGTACTACTCAGGTGAGACGCTAGGCAAGGCTATACAACGGGTGTATACTTTTACTGTGAAATACTTACAAGCACTTTCCCAACAATGCAGTTTAAAAAAAGTAAGAAAATTTGCTAATAAAAATAGTAACACAAATAACAATAACAAGGCTATATACACAAGGGGTACCGAGTCAATGTGCAGGGTTACGAGGTAGTTGAGATAATACAGTGCATTTGGAAAATATTCAGACCCCTTGACTTTCATCACATTTTGTTACGTTACAGCCTTATTCTAAAATTTATTAGAATGTTTTCCTTCAATCTACACACAATACCCCATAATGACAAAGTGAAAACTGTTTTTTAGAACTTTTAGGAAATGTATTAAACATAAAAAAACTACTTTATTTACATAATTATTCAGACCCTTTGCTATGAGACTTGAAATTCATCTCGGGTGCATCCTGTTTCCATTTCTCATCCTTGAGATGTTTCTACAACTAGATTGGAGTCCACCTGTTGTAAATTCAATTGATTGGACATGATTTGGAAAGGCACACACCTGTCTATATAAGGTCCCACAGTTGACAGTGCATGTCAGAGCAGAAACCAAGCCATGAGGTCGAAGGAGTTGTCCGTAGAGCTCAGAGACAGGATTGTGTCGAGGCACAGATCTGGGGAAGGGTACCAAAACACTTCTGCAGCATTGAAGGTCTCCAAGAACACAGTGGCCTCCATCATTCTTCAATGGAAGTTTGAAACCACCAAGACTCTTCCTAGAGCTGGCCGCCTGTCTAAACTGAGCAATCGGGGGAGAATGGCCTTGGTCAGGGTGGTGACCAAAAACCCGATGGTTACTCTGACAGCTCCAGAGTTCCTCTGTGGAGATGGTTGTCCTTCTGGAAGGTTCTCCCATCTCTGCAGCACTCCACCAGTCAGGCCTTTATGGGGGAGTGGCCAGACGGAAGTCACTCCTCAGTGAAAAGCACCATTTTCCACCGCCATGATAGTGGGTAATGCAACTTCCTGATACACTTTAGCATGGTTGTGGAAAATTGTATTTCATAAAGAAGGTATGTATATTCCCCCCGTGCTTTCTTGCCATTTTTTTAAATCTAGTTAAGGGGGAAGTCAATGGCTTTGCAGCCTGAATGGAGAATGTTTTAGGTACGATCCGGTCCACAGGGGATACTAGTGTATTGCCAGCTGCATACAATGCGTTTGTCGGTAAGATGGAAACGACTCAATATTGCCATCTGGCGGCCTTTGGGCTAAGTGGATTTCAGTGTGTTCTAGACCTGTGTCAGTGGTCTTCATCTCTATTGTTTGAATCAAATATTGAACCTATGCTGAACCCCACCCTGCTTTCACCACTTCCAGGGCTGACCCACACACACACAAATGTTTTTTTTTGCATGTGGGCTTGGAATTTTTTATTTTATTTTTTTAAAGGTCCCAAATGCTCTGTGTGACCATCTGCCAATATGGCTGGTAAGCTTAGACATTTCCCAGCCAATGCCAAAATCTACCAGCATTTGGCTGGTGTTATTTTTGCCTCCATAATCCCAAACAAACAGCCTTTGAAAAGGAGCTCACAAAGGTCTGCATTTGATTTCTCTGCAAACTATTGCAGTTTCATCCACAAGCACATGAAAGGGGAAGACTACAACTTGTTCTAGTTTACCACTGACCGTGTGAGACTGCCTGTGTATTTGTTTTTAGTGTGTGTACGCACACGTTTCACGTTTGTGTGTTCTCACGACACATACAAGAGTGCCATTTAGTTCTCTGATATGAGGAAAAGGGAAACTAGATCTGTCCCTATCAAGTGGTTCAAAAGATACTGGATCTAAATTACTTCCTGGTTTGTATGGCTTGTTTTCTACTCTGGCTTTTGGGAAATGATGGCACAGTACACTGAGTCCTAGATCTGTTTGTGCTGTCTGACCAACTCTTATGGTCACGCCCACACATATCTGGAACCAGGCTACAATGCACCCCCATTGCCTGGCATTCATATCCAATCTGGATAGACTCTTGGGGCAATATCTAAATCCTTTGGCGCACAAATCTTCTGTTGATACCAAAGTCTTAGAAAGTCTTATTTTTTGGTTATTTATTTTATTTCACCTTTATTTAACCAGGTAGATCAGTTGAGAACAAGTTCTCATTTACAACTGTGACCTGGCCAAGATAAAGCAAAGCAGTGCAACAAAAACAACACGGAGTTACACATAAACAAACAGTCAATAACACAATTATAAGGAAAAAAAAGAAATCTATGTATAGTGTGTTCAAATGTAGGGAGGTAGGCAATAAATAGGCCATAGTGGTGAAATAATTACAATTTAGCATTAACACTGGAGTGATAGATGTGCTGGTAGAGATACTGGGGTGCAAAAGAGCAAGAGGGTAAGTAATAATATGGGGATGAGGTAGTTGGGTGTGCTATTTACAGATTGGCTGTGTACAGGTACAGTGATCGGCAAGCTGCTCTGACATCCTATGCTTAAAGTTAGAGGGGGCGATATAAGGCTTCAGTGATTTTTGCAATTCGTTCCAGTCATTGACAGCAGCGAACTGGAAGGAAAGGCATCCAAAGGAAGTGTTGGCTTTGGGGATGACCAGTGAAATATACCTGCTGGAGCGTGTGCTACGGGTGGGTGTTGCTATGGTGACCAGTGAGCTGAGATAAGGTGGGGCTTTACCTAGCAAAGACTTATAGATGACATGGAGCCAGTGGGTTTGGCGACTAATATGTAGTGAGGGCCAGCCAACGAGAGCATACAAGTTGCAGTGATGGGTAGTATATGGGGCTTTGGTGACAAAACGGATGGCACTGTGATAGACTGCATCCAGTTTGCTGAGTAGAGGGTTGGGGGCTATTTTGTAAATGACATCGCCGAAGTCAAGGATCGGTAGGATAGTCAGTTTTACGAGGGTATGTTTGGCAGCATGAGTGAAGGAGGCTTTGTTGCTAAATAGGAAGCCGATTCTAGATTTAATTTTGGATTGGAGATGCTTAATGTGAGCGTGGAAGGAGAGTTTAAACACCTAGGTAGTTGTCCACATATTCTAGGTCAGAACCGTCCAGAGTAGCGATGCTAGTCGGGCAAGAGGGTGAGTGCAGCAATCGGTTGAAGAGCATGCACTAGTTTTACTAGATACTATCCCATCCCCACACATATCTGTGAGGGGGGTCATTTACACTTGTTTGTCAGGTTGCAATAGATGGTTCATTCGATCATGTGTCAGATGTTTGTGGAGGCCATTTTCAGGATTGTGCTTCTTTTTATGGATTGTTTAAGGAGCGTTCTGAACCATCCCACTATATTCCCCATTTGGGATATTTCAGATGTGTTCAGAAGATGGACAGGGACTGTGCTGCCCTAGCTTCAGGGGGAAGCTGGTTTCACCATTGAGGTGCCAGGACAGAGAAGAGCTTGGGCTGAGTGGGAGCTGACCTCCCGTAGGGGTGGGGGCCAAGAGACCAGAGGTTGCTGAACAGACTACTTGGGTTGAAGTGTAGGGTTAGAGCAGAACCTTAAGGTAGGGAGGGGCAGTTCTTCTTGCTGCTCTGTAGGCATGTACCATGGCCTTGTAGTGGATCCGAGCTTTGACTGGAAGCCAGTGGAGTCTACGGAGGAGGGAATTTGGGAAGATTGAACACCAGGCGGGCTGCAGCGGTTTGGGATAATTTTCAGAGGTTTGATGGCACAAGCGGGGAGCCCAGCCAACAGCGAGTTGCAGTAATCCAGACGGGAGAGGACAAGTGCCTGGATTAGGACCTGCGGCGCTTCCTGTATGCGGTAGGGTTGTACTCTACGGATGTTGTAGAGCATGAACCTGCAGGAGCGAGTCATTGCTTTGATGTTTGCAGAGAACGATAGGGTGTTGTCCAGAGTCTCACCAAGGTTCTTTGCACTCTGGGAGGGGGACACCGTGGAGGTGTCAACTGTGATTGAGAGGTCTTGGAGCGGGCAGGCCTTCCCCGGAAGGAAGAGCAGTTCCGTCGTGTCGACGTTGAGCTTGAGGTGGTGAACCGACATCCAAGCTGAGATATCTGCCAGGCAAGTGGATGCATGTCGCCACCTGGGTGTCAGAAGGAGAGGGAAGGATAAAAGTAGTTGAGGGCAATCCACATAGCAATGATAGGAGAGACCATGTGAGGATATGATGCAACCGAGTGACTGTGTGTAATAGCGTGAAAAGGAGAGTGTCTAGAACCGAGCCCTGAGGGACACCAGTAGTGAGAGTATGTGGTGCAGACACAGATCCTCTCTACGTCACCTGGTAGGAACTGCCTGCCAGGTAGGATGCAATCCAAGAGTGTGTAGAGCTTGATACGCCCAGCCCTGAGAGGTAAAGAGGAGGTTCTGATGGTTCACGGTGTCAAAGGCAGCAGATCTAGGAGGATGAGAACAGAGAGAGTCAGTTTTGGCACTGTGGAGAGCCTCTGTGACTGAAGAGCGATCTCGGTTGAGTGACCCGTCTTGAAGCCTGACTGGTTAGGGTCAAGAATATCGTTCTGAGAGAGATGGCGAGAGAGCTGGTCAGACGGTGCGCACAAGTGTTCTGGAAAGAAAAGCAAGAAGTGATACCGGCCTGTTTTTGACGTCAGGGGTCGAGTGTTGGTTTCTTGAGAAGGAATGCAGACAGTGATGAGGGAAGTGAAGAATGGGAGGTCTCCAGAGATGGTCTGAAGGAGCTGATGGGGTCGAGCGGGCAGGTTGTCGGGCGGCCAGACCTCACTAGTCGCAGGATTTTTCAAAGCGGTTGACAGTTGTTCGTAGGGAGCGGGAGGGGGGTGGATGATTGGGGGAGAAGGTGGAAAATGGTTTCCTAGGGTTAGAGGCAGAAGCTTGACATTTTGTGATAGTGTCTTCAGTAGCGGATACAGAGGAATATAAGGTATGGAGGAGGGAGTGAAAGGATGGGTCCTCCGGAAGTTTAATTTTCCTCCATTTTCGCTCAGCTACCCGCAGCTCTGTTCTGTAAGCTTGCAGTGAGTCACCATGGAGCAGTAGGGGAGGGCCGAGCTGGCCAGGAGGAAAGGGGAGATTGCGAGTCATAGGATGCGGAAAGGGAAGATGGTAGGGTTGACGAGGCAGAATCAGGAGACATGCGGGAGAAGGATTTACAGTGAGGGGGGGAAAAAGTATTTGATCCCCTGCTGATTTTGTACGTTTGCCCACTGACAAAAATGATCAGTCTATAATTGTAATGGTAGGTTTATTTGAACAGTGAGAGACAGAATAACAAAAAAATCCAGAAAAACGCATGTCAAAAATGTTATCAATTGATTTGCATTTTAATGAGGGAAATAAGTATTTGACCCCTCTGCAAAACATGACTTAGTACTTGGTGGCAAAACCCTTGTTGGCAATCACAGAGGTCAGACGTTTCTTGTAGTTGGCCACCAGGTTTGCACACATCTCAGGAGGGATTTTGTCCCACTCCTCTTTGCAGATCATCTCCGAGTCATTAAGGTTTCGAAGCTGACGTTTGGCAACTCGAACCTTCAGCTCCCTCCACAGATTTTCTATGGGATTACGGTCTGGAGACTGGCTAGGCCACTCCAGGACCTTAATGTGCTTCTTCTTGAGCCACTCCTTTGTTGCCTTGGCCGTGTGTTTTGGGTCATTGTCATGCTGGAATACCCATCCACGACCCATTTTCAATGCCCTGGCTGAGGGAAGGAGGTTCTCACCCAAGATTTGACAGTACATGGCCCCGTCCATCGTCCCTTTGATGAGGTGAAGTTGTCCTGTCCCCTTAGCAGAAAAACACCCCCAAAGCATAATGTTTCCACCTCCATGTTTGACGGTGGAGATGGTGTTCTTGGGGTCATAGGCAGCGTTCCTCCTCCTCCAAACACGGCGAGTTGAGTTGATGCCAAAGAGCTCAATTTTGGTCTCATCTGACCACAACACTTTCACCCAATTGTCCTCTGAATCATTCAGATGTTCATTGGCAAACTTCAGATGGGCATGTATATGTGCTTTCTTGAGCAGGGGGACCTTGCGGGCACTGCAGGATTTCGGCGTAGTGTGTTACCAATTGTTTTCTTGGTGACTATGGTCCCAGCTGCCTTGAGATCATTGACAAGATCCTCCCGTGTAGTTCTGGGCTGATTCCTCACCATTCTCATGATCATTGCAACTCCACGAGGTGAGATCTTGCATGGAGCCCCAGGCCGAGGGATATTGGCAGTTCTTTTGTGTTTCTTCCATTTGCGAATAATCGCACCAACTGTTGTCACCTTCTCACCAAGCTGCTTGGCGATGGTCTTGTGTAGGTCTATAATCTTGTCCCTGACATCCTTGGAGAGCTCTTTGGTCTTGGCCATGATGGAGAGTTTGGAATCTGATTGCTTCTGTGGACAGGTGTCTTTTATACAGGTAACAAGCTGAGATTAGGAGCACTCTCTTTAAGAGTGTGCTCCTAATCTCAGCTCGTTACCTGTATGAAAGACACCTGGGAGCCAGAAATCTTTCTGATTGAGAGGGGGTCAAATACTTATTTCCCTCATTAAAATGCAAATCAATTTATAACATTTTTGAGATGCGTTTTTCTGGATTTCTTTGTTGTTATTCTGTCTCTCACTGTTCAAATAAACCTACCATTAAAATTATAGACGGATCATTTCTTTGTCAGTGGGCAAACGTACAAAATCAGCAGGGGATCAAATACTTTTTTCCCTCACTGTAGCAGATGGGAGAGATGATGGGATAGAAGAGGAGAGTAGTGGGAGAGAGAGTGGAGATGGTGCATGACCATCTGGGTAGGGGTTGAGGGCTAGAGTTGAAGGAGAGGGAGGGGGTTGCCGTGAGATTAGTAAGCGAACAGCCTCTAGTAAAGATGAGGTCAAGCGTATTGCCTGCCTTGTGAGTGGGAGGGGACTGGGAAAGGGTGAGATCCAGGGGAAAAGAAAGAGTTGGAGAGAAATTAATCAAAGGCAGATGTCAGGAGGTTGGAAGTTGCCAAGTATGAAGAGCAGTGAGCCATCGTTAGAAAGTTAGATTATCAATGTGTCAAGCACATTGAGGAACTCTCAAAAGGGTCCCTGGTGGGCGATAGGGTTGGGCGATATCCACATTTTCGTACTGTTTCTGTTCCATACCGGGATATACAGTATTAACGGATGTGCACATAATTTAAAAAATATAATAATTGAAGCACAAAACTATTTAGGCAACAAGGATCTTGATCCAGGAGAGGATTGAATGCTGTAACCAAGAGGCTAGATTTTTGACGCCTAGCCACTTAGCTAGCAAGTTAGCAAACCAAATGCATAGCTGGAGCTCTGAGCTGGATATCATTTATTTGACACATCTTAGATTTCTTATAATTATACCTAACTTATAAGCAGTGGTGTAGCACGCAGCTGTGGAAGCAGTATTCTCTGGGGTGATCCATGTCTCCGTCAGGGCCAAAAAGTCAATGGACTGAAGGGCAGCATAGGCTGAGAGACTCGGCCGGAGTGCAGGATTCCACATGGGTTGTGCTCGCAGGGTACATTAAATTAGAAGGGTTGCAGCCAAGGGGTGGGGAGTGTCTAATGCCTACAGGGAGAGGAGCGAACTGGGATAGAAAACACACATGCTCACAGTTGCCAAAGCTACAAAATGAGAATCTGAAAATAACTACGTAAGATACTCAAGTGAGAGTGGAGTGGAGCCCTCCTCTCTTTCCTTCCTCCAATAAATCTGCAGAACATTCTTTGTTTCGGCAACGGTCTTCGTTTTGACAACGAGACCGCCGCTGACACTGATCACCAAAACCTCAACAGTCACAAATTTCCCTGCCCCTTAATCCTGGTTGATGTCAACAATCATCTGCAAATTATGAGCAGTCAGCAGTTCATACACCAAGTAGGCAACTGGGGAGACATACAGCACTTAAAGTAGATGGCCCTAGATAGCAAAAAGACTAGTAGACAGCAACAGATTAAGACTAAAATTATACATATCACTCCTGGAGATATCAGGAGTCCTCTAGCTATAGATTTAAGTATTTGTCTCTCTATTTTTGCACACACACACACACACTGTAAACGTAAGCTGGATTTCAACGTGTGTTGTGACCTTGGTGTCTCTTTTCTCTCCCCAGGTGCCCAAACGGCAGCCTACCACCTTGGTGACGGGGGCAGAGGACATAGCCCACTATGAGGAAGCCAGTGAGTGTGTGGAGGAGCTGGCTCAGTACCTGAAACCCCTGAGCAACAGCAGAGGTCAGTCAGACACCACCTCATCCTGCTGACAGTCACAACCATTGCTCATGAATTGTGGGACAAGCCTCTATTAATTTCTCAACATATCATATTTAATAGCAACAGTTTCAACCACTCTCCCTTTTTTATCCATTCACAATCCTCATTCTAGTCTAGTGCACTCATTCTCTTCTTGCTTTATCTTGCTTTAACAGGCATCATCTTGAATGGTGCTTTCTCGCTCTCTCCCTCATCTTGAATGGTGCTTTGTCTCTCTCGCTCTCTCCCTCATCTTGAATGGTGCTTTCTCGCTCTCTCCCTCATCTTGAATGGTGCTTTCTCGCTCTCTCTCTCTCCCTCATCTTGAATGGTGCTTTCTCTCTCTCTCTCTCTCCCTCATCTTGAATGGTGCTTTCTCTCTCTCTCTCCCTCATCTTGAATGGTGCTTTCTCTCTCTCTCTCCCTCATCTTGAATGGTGCTTTCTCTCTCTCTCTCTCTCTCTCTCTCTCTCTCCCTCATCTTGAATGGTGCTTTCTCTCTCTCTCTCTCTCTCTCTCCCTCATCTTGAATGGTGCTTTCTCTCTCTCTCTCTCTCTCTCTCTCCCTCATCTTGAATGGTGCTTTCTCTCTCTCTCTCTCTCTCTCTCCCTCATCTTGAATGGTGCTTTCTCTCTCTCTCCCTCATCTTGAATGGTGCTTTCTCTCTCTCTCTCTCTCTCTCCCTCATCTTGAATGGTGCTTTCTCTCTCTCTCTCTCTCATCTTGAATGGTGCTTTCTCTCTCTCATCTTGAATGGTGCTTTCTCTCTCTCATCTTGAATGGTGCTTTCTCTCTCTCATCTTGAATGGTTCTCTCTCTCTCGCTCTCTCGCTCTCTCGCTCTCGCTCTCTCGCTGCTTTATTGGCATGAAAAACATTGTGTTAATATTGCCAAAGCAACAATGTATATAATAATATAAAATGGCAGTTAATAATAATACAAAATTAAAAATAATAACAATAAAATAGTAGAATGCAATAAGTATAAAAGTCTAAATATGGAAAATGAATCTATAACTAAATAACGGTCATCTTCACCATTACATCAGTACTACAACTACTATTTGGAATGATAAACAACAATAATAATAGAAATAACAGTAATAACAATAATAGTAATAATAAGTAAGTTACTGTTTACTATGCAGATGTTATTATTCAGTGTCCCTCAGGCTATGTCAGGCAAATGCATATTTGGCTGCAAGAGGAGCCATTGCTCCTTCGCCCATGAGTATTTTCAGTTTTTCCTCTGGGTTTAATAAATTCAAATTTGGAATAAATGTAGTCATTTCTGTGAATAAGGAATCTCTTTGTGAGGAATATTTATCACAGTAAAGGAGAAAGTGCATCTCTGTCTCTACCTCCCCTGTCGTGCAGTGACCACATACACGCTCCTCTTTGGGTAGCCATGTCTTTTTATGTCTGCCGGTTTCTATTGCCAATCGGTGGTCACTCAGCCTGTACTTGGTAAGGATCTGTCTCTGCTTCGTATCTCTGACAGAGTAGAGATAATCAGCCAATTCATATTCTCTGTTTAGGGTCAGATAGCAATTTAGTTGGCTTTGGGATTTTGTTTCGTTTTTCCAATGTTGTAAATATGAGTCCTTTGATTGGTTCATGATTTTGTTTATTTGAATTCTTTCTTTTGAAGCAGTGCTGGTGTCAGCTTGGTTGGTGAGGTCCAACACCAGCTGACTGAGAGGGCTCGTTTCTGGGCTCAGATCTTGGGTTTGGAGTGCTTTAAATTGCAGACTTGAATTTGGACTTGAATTTAGATGTAGCCAAAATTTTAATGATCTTTTCTGTATTTTCATTATTACTGGAAAGCGGCCCAATTCTGCCCTACATGCATTAGTTGGTGTATTTCTCTGGACTTGTAGGATTTTCCGACAGAATTCTGCATGTAGGGCTTCAATTGGATGTTTGTCCCACATTTTAAAGTCCAGTTTATTGAGTGGCCCCCAAACCTCACTTCCGTAAAGAGCTATTGGTAGGATTACACTGTCAAATATTTTGGTCCAAATTCTAATTGGGATGTTGATTTTGAATAATTTCATTTTTATTGCATACAATGTTCTGCGGGCTTTTTCTTTGAGTGCATTCACTGCCATATTAAAGTTTCCCGATGCAGATATGGTCAGACCAAGGTAGGTGTAATTTTTAGTGTTTTCAATGATGGTGTTGTTCAGGGTGAATTTATATTTGTGTTTCTGACATCTGGTTTTCTTTTGGAAAATCATGATTTTCGTTTTTTGGAAATTTACTGCCAGGGCCCAATTATGGCAATATTGCTCTAGAATATTAATGTTTTGTTGAAGACCTTCTTTGGTTGGTGATAGAAGTACCAAGTCATCAGCATATAGCAGGTATTTCACCTCTGTGTCAAATAGTGTGAGTCCTGGGGCTGGAGAATGGTCCAACATGTCTGCTAATTCATTGATTTAAATGTTGAAAAGGTTTGGACTCAAACTGCAGCCTTGTCTCACACCTCGACATTGTGAAAATAATTCTGTTCTTTGGTTTTTGATTTTTATTGCACATTTATTTTCTGTGTACATACATTTTATTAAGTCATACACCTTACCACCAAGCCCACTTTGGAGAATTTTGTAGAATAGCCCTTCATGCCAAATAGAATCAAATGCTTTTTTAAAGTCAATAAAGCAAGCAAAGATTTTGCCCTCTTTTTTGGTGGACGTGTTTATTAATTAGTGTGTGTAAGGTGTATATATGGTCAGTAGTGCGATGGTTAGGGAGAAAGCCAATTTGACATTTACTTATTACATTTTTTTCTTGAAGAAAGGTTTGAATTCTTGAATTCAAAATGCTACAGAAAACCTTTCCCAAGTTACTGTTTACGCAAATTCCCCTGTAATTATTGGGGTCTGATTTGTCTCCACTTTTGTGGATAGGGGAGATGAGCCCCTGGTTCCAGACATCAGGGAAGCAACCAGAAGTTAAAACCATGTTGAACAATTTAAGCATAGCATTTTGCAACTCAGGTGTGCTGTTTTTCAGCATTTCATTTCTGATGTTGTCTAGACCACAAGCCTTCTTTGATTTAATCGATTTGAGCTTTTCATTTAGTTCTTGTTGGGTTATTGGGTAATCTAATGGATTTTGGTTGTTTTTAATGACTGATTCAAGGATGTTCAATTTTTCTTTAATTTCTAATTGGTTCTGTTGTAAGTCTTTTTGTGGGATGTTTTTGTATAGATTATCAAAATAAGTTTTCCAAATTCCTACATCTTGTATGGCTAATTCCTGTGGCTTTGTTGTGCTTAAATTGTCCCACATGTCCCAGAACTGATTTTGGTCAATTGCGTTTTCAATTTCATCAAGTGTCTTGTTGGTATAATTCAATTTCTTGCGTTTCAGTGTTTGTTTATACTGTTTCAGAGTTTCAAAATATTCATATCGTAGCTCTGGGTTGTTTTGCTGCTTATGTTTTTCATTTGACATTTGTCTTAGGTGTTTTCTAATTGTTTTACATTCATTATCAAACCATTTATCAGAAACATTTTGTTTTTTGTTTCTGAGGTTGCATTTCTTTGGTTTTCTCAAATTTGCTTTCGATGCTGCTTTTTGGAATATGCAGTTGATGTTTTGAGTAGCCAAATTGACACCTTCTTTATTGTTTTGGTATTGTGAGTTATTAAAGACCTGTATAGAGTTCATAATTTAATTTTCAATGTTTCAATGAACTTCTCTGCACTGTTTGGAGCAAATCTGTACGATTGGTTCATGTAGAGTTAATATTTTTTATGAGTATTGCTGGTTAATTTCTTCAAAAACACGTTGATCTGACTGTGATCTGACAATGGTGTCTGTGGTCTGACAGTGAATGCACTAATGGAGGAGGGGTCAATGTCAGTGATGGCATAATTGACTACATGTGTCCAAAGAGCTGAGCAGTAAGTAAACCGACCTAAAGAGTCCCATCTGATTCTACCATTAAACATGCACAGGCCTAAGGCTCGACAGAGATTCACTAACTCCTTCCCATTTTTGTTCAGTATTTGGTCAGGACTGTTTATATTATGTATAATAGGGTTACTGTACAAGGAGGGGTGTCCACATATGTGGTGGTTACCTCCCTCATCAGTGTAGTCAGGCTCAGAACCTGTTCTTGCATTGAAATCTCCACAAAGAAGCACTTTACCCTCTGCCTGAAATGTAATGATTTCTGTGTGGAGATTGTGGAAAAACTGATCATCATAATATGGTGAATCTGAAGGAGGAGCATAAGCTGCACATATGTATACATCATTGTCACAGTAGATTGTACCTTTGTTAAGTTTTAGCCAAATGTGACTGGTACCTTTTTTCATTTCATTCAGTGCTAAGTCCTGCTTATGCCAAATGATGATTCCACCTGAGTCTCGGCCCCGTTTAACATTTTTATGTTTGATTGATGGTAGTAAACTTTCTCTAAAGCCTGAGGGACACTGAGTATCTATGTCTCCACGACACCATGTTTCCAGTAGGATTATGATGTCCTGTCCCTTGATGTTTTTAATCAATTCTGGATTTGTTGTTTTATAACCAAAATGTGAAGAGTATAGTCCCTGGATATTCCAAGAGCTGATAGTTAATGATCTCATTTATAATAAGTGATATTCACTGGTTTGAGTAAAGTACATTGAAAAAAATAAATAATAATAATATACATGCATACATACATACATACATACATACATACATACATACATACATACATACATACATACATTACTATAATACCGGTGCCAATACAATTAAGAATAGTTGTAAACAAATGAATAAGAATGGAATAAGATTGCATGAAAAATAAGTACAATGCAATCTGCAACCCTGTGTGTGTGTGTGTGTGTGGTGTGTGTGTGTGTGTGTGTGAGAATTAAAGTCTGTCTAGCTCAGTAGTCTGCATATTAGTTGCAGTAGTTGGCGCACTTCTCCTATCTCTGATTGTTCTAGGTGTCTTTTGCCAGAGGTTACCTCAGCATATGTAGGCTGATGATCTGAATGATACATGGTGTGGACTGCATCATGTGGTGTACTTCTCTGAAGGACAGTGTTCTGTCCGACACTGAAGTCGTGATCAGAGCTGTGTTGTGATGGGCCAGGTCTAGTAGAGCGGCTCTCTCTCTCTCATATCTTGAATGGCTCTCTCTCTCTCTCTCATATCTTGAATGGCTCTCTCTCTCTCTCTCATATCTTGAATGCGCTCTCTCTCTCTCTCTCTCTCTCTCTCTCTCTCATATCTTGAATGGCTCTCTCTCTCTCTCTCTCATATCTTGAATGGTTCTCTCTCTCTCTCTCTCATATCTTGAATGGTTCTTCTCTCTCTCTCTCTCTCTCTCTCTCATATCTTGAATGGTTCTCTCTCTCTCTCATATCTTGAATGGTTCTCTCTCTCTCTCATATCTTGAATGGTTCTCTCTCTCTCTCTCATATCTTGAATGGTTCTCTCTCTCTCTCTCATATCTTGAATGGTTCTCCTCTCTCTCTCTCATATCTTGAATGGTTCTCTCTCTCTCTCTCTCTCATATCTTGAATGGTTCTCTCTCTCTCTCTCTCTCATATCTTGAATGGTTCTCTCTCTCTCTCTCTCTCTCATATCTTGAATGGTTCTCTCTCATATCTTGAATGGTTCTCTCTCTCTCTCTCTCTCATATCTTGAATGGTTCTCTCTCTCTCTCTCTCTCTCATATCTTGAATGGTTCTCTCTCTCTCTCTCTCATATCTTGAATGGTTCTCTCTCTCTCTCTCTCTCATATCTTGAATGGTTATCTCTCTCTCTCTCTCTCTCTCTCTCATATCTTGAATGGTTCTCTCTCTCTCTCTCTCTCTCTCTCATATCTTGAATGGTTCTCTCTCTCTCTCTCTCTCTCATATCTTGAATGGTTCTCTCTCTCTCT
>NC_138306.1:46615000-46640000 GCF_965601325.2 Salmo salar | reverse complement strand
CTGTCTCTCTCTCTCTCTCTCTCTCTCTCTCTCATATCTTGAATGGTTCTGTCTCTCTCTCTCTCATATCTTGAATGGTTCTGTCTCTCTCTCTCACTCATATCTTGAATGGTTCTCTCTCTCTCTCTCTCTCTCTCTCATATCTTGAATGGTTCTCTCTCTCTCTCTCTCTCTCTCTCATATCTTGAATGGTTCTCTCTCTCTCTCTCTCTCTCATATCTTGAATGGTTCTCTCTCTCTCTCTCTCTCTCTCATATCTTGAATGGTTCTCTCTCTCTCTCTCTCTCATATCTTGAATGGTTCTCTCTCTCTCTCTCTCATATCTTGAATGGTTCTCTCTCTCTCTCTCTCTCTCATATCTTGAATGGTTGTCTCTCTCTCTCTCTCTCTCTCTCTCTCTCTCTCTCTCTCTCTCTCTCTCTCTCTCTCATATCTTGAATGGTTCTGTCTCTCTCTCTCTCTCATATCTTGAATGGTTCTGTCTCTCTCTCTCACTCATATCTTGAATGGTTCTCTCTCTCTCTCTCTCTCTCTCTCTCTCTCTCTCATATCTTGAATGGTTATATCTCTCTCTCTCTCTCTCTCATATCTTGAATGGTTATATATCTCTCTCTCTCTCTCTCATATCTTGAATGGTTCTGTCTCTCTCTCTCTCTCTCTCTCTCTCTCTCATATCTTGAATGGTTCTGTCTCTCTCTCTCTCATATCTTGAATGGTTCTGTCTCTCTCTCTCACTCATATCTTGAATGGTTCTCTCTCTCTCTCTCTCTCATATCTTGAATGGTTCTCTCTCTCTCATATCTTGAATGGTTCTCTCTCTCTCTCTCTCTCTCTCTCTCTCTCTCTCTCTCTCTCTCATATCTTGAATGGTTATCTCTCTCTCTCTCTCTCTCTCTCATATCTTGAATGGTTATCTCTCTCTCTCTCTCTCTCTCTCATATCTTGAATGGTTCTCTCTCTCATATCTTGAATGGTTCTCTCTCTCTCTCTCTCTCTCGCTCATATCTTGAATGGTTCTCTCTCTCGCTCATATCTTGAATGGTTCTCTCTCTCGCTCATATCTTGAATGGTTCTCTCTCTCGCTCATATCTTGAATGGTTCTCTCTCTCTCTCTCGCTCATATCTTGAATGGTTCTCTCTCTCTCTCGCTCATATCTTGAATGGTTCTCTCTCTCTCTCTCTCTCATATCTTGAATGGTTCTCTCTCTCTCTCTCTCATATCTTGAATGGTTCTCTCTCTCTCTCTCTCTCTCTCTCTCTCTCATATCTTGAATGGTTCTCTCTCTCTCTCTCTCATATCTTGAATGGTTCTCTCTCTCTCTCTCTCATATCTTGAATGGTTCTCTCTCTCTCTTTCTCTCTCTCTCTCTCTCTCATATCTTGAATGGTTCTCTCTCTCTCTCTCTCTCTCTGTCTCATATCTTGAATGGTTCTCTCTTTCTCTCTCTCTCTCTCTCTCATATCTTGAATGGTTCTCTCTCTCTCTCTCTCTCTCTGTCTCATATCTTGAATGGTTCTCTCTCTCTCATATCTTGAATGGTTCTCTCTCTCTCTCTCTCTCATATCTTGAATGGTTCTCTCTCTCTCTCTCTCTCATATCTTGAATGGTTCTCTCTCTCTCTCTCTCTCATATCTTGAATGGTTCTCTCTCTCTCTCTCTCATATCTTGAATGGTTCTCTCTCTCTCTCTCTCATATCTTGAATGGTTCTCTCTCTCTCTCATATCTTGAATGGTTCTCTCTCTCTCTCTCTCTCTCATTTCTTGAATGGTTGTCTCTCTCTCTCTCTCTCTCTCTCTCTCTCATATCTTGAATGGCTCTCTCTCTCTCTCTCATATCTTGAATGGCTCTCTCTCTCTCTCTCTCTCTCTCTCTCTCTCTCTCTCTCATATCTTGAATGGTTCTCTCTCTCTCTCTCATATCTTGAATGGTTCTCTCTCTCTCTCATATCTTGAATGGTTCTCTCTCTCTCTCTCTCTCTCTCTCATATCTTGAATGGTTCTCTCTCTCTCATATCTTGAATGGTTCTCTCTCTCTCTCATATCTTGAATGGTTCTCTCTCTCTCTCATATCTTGAATGGTTCTCTCTCTCTCTCTCTCTCATATCTTGAATGGTTCTCTCTCTCTCTCTCTCTCATATCTTGAATGGTTCTCTCTCTCTCTCTCTCTCTCTCTCTCATATCTTGAATGGTTCTCTCTCTCTCTCTCTCTCTCTCATATCTTGAATGGTTCTCTCTCTCTCTCTCTCTCTCATATCTTGAATGGTTCTCTCTCTCTCTCTCTCTCTCTCATATCTTGAATGGTTCTCTCTCTCTCTCTCTCTCTCTCTCTCATATCTTGAATGGTTCTCTCTCTCTCTCTCTCTCATATCTTGAATGGTTCTCTCTCTCTCTCTCTCTCTCATATCTTGAATGGTTCTCTCTCTCTCTCTCTCATATCTTGAATGGTTCTCTCTCTCTCATATCTTGAATGGTTCTCTCTCTCTCTCTCTCTCTCTCTCTCTCATATCTTGAATGGTTCTCTCTCTCTCTCTCTCTCTCTCTCTCATATCTTGAATGGTTCTCTCTCTCTCTCTCTCTCTCATATCTTGAATGGTTCTCTCTCTCTCTCTCTCATATCTTGAATGGTTCTCTCTCTCTCTCTCTCTCTCATATCTTGAATGGTTCTCTCTCTCTCTCTCTCTCTCTCATATCTTGAATGGTTCTCTCTCTCTCTCTCTCTCTCTCATATCTTGAATGGTTGTCTCTCTCTCTCTCTCTCTCTCTCTCTCTCTCTCTCTCTCTCATATCTTGAATGGTTCTGTCTCTCTCTCTCTCATATCTTGAATGGTTCTGTCTCTCTCTCTCACTCATATCTTGAATGGTTCTCTCTCTCTCTCTCTCTCTCTCATATCTTGAATGGTTCTCTCTCTCTCTCTCTCTCTCATATCTTGAATGGTTCTCTCTCTCTCTCTCTCTCTCGCTCTCTCTCTCTCTCTCTCTCTCATATCTTGAATGGTTATCTCTCTCTCTCTCTCTCTCTCATATCTTGAATGGTTATATCTCTCTCTCTCTCTCTCTCATATCTTGAATGGTTATATATCTCTCTCTCTCTCTCTCATATCTTGAATGGTTCTGTCTCTCTCTCTCTCTCTCTCTCTCTCTCTCTCTCTCATATCTTGAATGGTTCTGTCTCTCTCTCTCTCATATCTTGAATGGTTCTGTCTCTCTCTCTCACTCATATCTTGAATGGTTCTCTCTCTCTCTCTCTCTCTCATATCTTGAATGGTTAGCTCTCTCTCATATCTTGAATGGTTCTCTCTCTCTCTCTCTCTCTCTCTCTCTCTCTCTCTCTCTCTCTCTCATATCTTGAATGGTTATCTCTCTCTCTCTCTCTCTCTCTCTCATATCTTGAATGGTTCTCTCTCTCATATCTTGAATGGTTCTCTCTCTCTCTCTCTCTCGCTCATATCTTGAATGGTTCTCTCTCTCGCTCATATCTTGAATGGTTCTCTCTCTCGCTCATATCTTGAATGGTTCTCTCTCTCGCTCATATCTTGAATGGTTCTCTCTCTCTCTCGCTCATATCTTGAATGGTTCTCTCTCTCTCTCGCTCATATCTTGAATGGTTCTCTCTCTCTCTCTCTCTCATATCTTGAATGGTTCTCTCTCTCTCTCTCTCTCTCATATCTTGAATGGTTCTCTCTCTTTCTCTCTCTCTCTCTCTCTCTCTCTCTCTCATATCTTGAATGGTTCTCTCTCTCTCTCATATCTTGAATGGTTCTCTCTCTCTCTCTCTCATATCTTGAATGGTTCTCTCTCTCTCTCTCTCTCTCTCTCTCTCATATCTTGAATGGTTCTCTCTCTCTCTTTCTCTCTCTCTCTCTCTCTCATATCTTGAATGGTTCTCTCTCTCTCTCTCTCTCTCTGTCTCATATCTTGAATGGTTCTCTCTCTCTCTTTCTCTCTCTCTCTCTCTCTCATATCTTGAATGGTTCTCTCTCTCTCTCTCTCTCTCTCTGTCTCATATCTTGAATGGTTCTCTCTCTCTCATATCTTGAATGGTTCTCTCTCTCTCTCTCTCTCATATCTTGAATGGTTCTCTCTCTCTCTCTCTCTCATATCTTGAATGGTTCTCTCTCTCTCTCTCTCTCTCATATCTTGAATGGTTCTCTCTCTCTCTCTCTCTCATATCTTGAATGGTTCTCTCTCTCTCTCTCTCATATCTTGAATGGTTCTCTCTCTCTCTCATATCTTGAATGGTTCTCTCTCTCTCTCTCTCTCTCTCTCATATCTTGAATGGTTCTGTCTCTCTCTCTCTCTCTCTCTCTCTCTCTCTCTCTCTCTCTCATATCTTGAATGGTTCTCTCTCTCTCTCTCTCTCTCATATCTTGAATGGTTCTCTCTCTCTCTCTCTCTCTCATATCTTGAATGGTTCTCTCTCTCTCTCTCATATCTTGAATGGTTCTCTCTCTCTCTCATATCTTGAATGGTTCTCTCTCTCTCTCTCATATCTTGAATGGTTCTCTCTCTCTCTCTCATATCTTGAATGATTCTCTCTCTCTCTCTCATATCTTGAATGATTCTCTCTCTCTCTCTCATATCTTGAATGGTTCTCTCTCCCTCTCTCTCTCTCTCTCTCATATCTTGAATGGTTCTCTCTCTCTCTCTCTCTCTCATATCTTGAATGGTTCTCTCTCTCTCTCTCTCTCTCTCTCTCTCTCATATCTTGAATGGTTCTCTCTCTCTCTCTTTCTCTCTCTCTCATATCTTGAATGGTTCTCTCTCTCTATCTCTCTCTCTCTCTCTCTCTCTCTCTCATATCTTGAATGGTTCTCTCTCTCTATCTCTCTCTCTCTCTCTCTCTCATATCTTGAATGGTTCTCTCTCTATCTCTCTCTCTCTCTCTCTCTCTCTCTCTCTCTCCCTCTCATATCTTGAATGGTTCTCTCTCTCTCCCTCTCATATCTTGAATGGTTCTCTCTCTCTCCCTCTCATATCTTGAATGGTTCTCTCTCTCTCTCCCTCTCATATCTTTAATGGTTCTCTCTCTCTCTCTCATATCTTGAATGGTTATCTCTCTCTCTCTCTCTCTCTCTCTCTCTCTCTCTCTCTCTCTCTCTCTCATATCTTGAATGGTTCTCTCTCTCTCTCTCTCTCTCTCTCTCTCTCTCTCTCTCATATCTTGAATGGTTCTCTCTCTCTCTCTCTCTCTCTCTCTCTCTCTCTCTCTCATATCTTGAATGGTTCTCTCTCTCTCTCTCTCTCTCTCTCTCTCTCTCTCTCTCTCTTTCTCTCTCTATATATATCTTGAATGGTTCTCTCTCTCTCTCTCTCTCTCTCTCTCTCTCTCATATCTTGAATGGTTCTCTCTCTCTCTCTCTCTCTCTCATATCTTGAATTGTGCTTTCTCTCTCTCATCTTGAATGGTTCTCTCTCTCTCTGTCATATCTTGAATGGTTCTCTCTCTCTCTCTCTCATATCTTGAATGGTTCTCTCTTTCTCTCTCTCATATCTTGAATGGTTCTCTCTCTCTCTCTCTCTCATATCTTGAATGGTTCTCTCTCTCTCTCTCTCTCTCTCTCTCTCTCTCTTTCTCTCTATATATATATCTTGAATGGTCTCTCTCTCTCTCTCTCTCTCTCTCTCTCTCATATCTTGAATGGTTCTCTCTCTCTCTCTCTCTCTCTCTCTCATATCTTGAATGGTTCTCTCTCTCTCTCTCTCTCTCTCTCATATCTTGAATGGTTCTCTCTCTCTCTCTCATATCTTGAATGGTTCTCTCTCTCTCCCTCTCATATCTTGAATGGTTCTCTCTCTCTCTCCCTCTCATATCTTGAATGGTTATCTCTCTCTCTCTCTCTCTCTCTCTCTCTCTCTCTCTCTCATATCTTGAATGGTTCTCTCTCTCTCTCTCTCATATCTTGAATTGTGCTTTCTCTCTCTCATCTTGAATGGTTCTCTCTCTCTCTGTCATATCTTGAATGGTTCTCTCTCTCTCTCTCTCATATCTTGAATGGTTCTCTCTTTCTCTCTCTCATATCTTGAATGGTTCTCTCTCTCTCTCTCTCATATCTTGAATGGTTCTCTCTCTCTCTCTCTCTCTCTCTCTCTCTCTCTCTCATATCTTGAATGGTTCTCTCTCTCTCTCGCTCATATCTTGAATGGTTCTCTCTCTCTCTCTCGCTCATATCTTGAATGGTTCTCTCTCTCTCTCGCTCATATCTTGAATGGTTCTCTCTCTCTCTCTCTCATATCTTGAATGGTTCTCTCTCTCTCTCTCTCTCTCTCTCTCTCTCATATCTTGAATGGTTCTCTCTCTCTCTCTCTCTCATATCTTGAATGGTTCTCTCTCTCTCTCTCTCATATCTTGAATGGTTCTCTCTCTCTCTTTCTCTCTCTCTCTCTCTCTCATATCTTGAATGGTTCTCTCTCTCTCTCTCTCTCTCTCTGTCTCATATCTTGAATGGTTCTCTCTCTCTCTCATATCTTGAATGGTTCTCTCTCTCTCTCTCTCTCTCATATCTTGAATGGTTCTCTCTCTCTCTCTCTCTCTCTCATATCTTGAATGGTTCTCTCTCTCTCATATCTTGAATGGTTCTCTCTCTCATATCTTGAATGGTTCTCTCTCTCTCATATCTTGAATGGTTCTCTCTCTCTCTCTCTCTCATATCTTGAATGGTTCTCTCTCTCTCTCTCTCTCATATCTTGAATGGTTCTCTCTCTCTCTCTCTCATATCTTGAATGGTTCTCTCTCTCTCTCTCTCATATCTTGAATGGTTCTCTCTCTCTCTCCCTCATATCTTGAATGGTTCTCTCTCTCTCTCTCTCTCTCTCTCTCATATCTTGAATGGTTGTCTCTCTCTCTCTCTCTCTCTCTCATATCTTGAATGGTTCTGTCTCTCTCTCTCTCTCTCTCTCTCTCTCTCTCTGCATGCTGGGAGTTTTTTTTGGAGTTTGAGTGTTTGGTGCGGAGGACTCTGTCCTAACTAACTTTCTAGACTCTTTTCTTGATCTTTTTCTTACATTTTTTTTTCTATGGTGGAGGGTTAATGCAATATTTGTTTTAGCGGTATCCACCGTTTTTTTCAGAGTTAGGGTGGAAGAAGACAGAGTAAGGTTTCTGGGGTTTGCAAGGTGTGGTATGCGCGATGGCTTCTCAGCCTAGCGCGGAGGAGACGCTGTCGATACGGCATGGATTCAGGTGTGTTCCTGAGAATGGAGTTAAGGTGGAGGAGGTTCTGCTCGCGGTCAGCGAACAGGTAGGAGCTGAATTTATACATTCTGCTTCTAGAATGAACAAAGCGGTGGTGGTGTTCATGAAAAGAGAAAATTTGGTTGGTAGGCTAATTGCTAGCGGAATATTTGTAAGGGATGTGTTGGTGCCAGTTTTACCTCTTTCTACCCCTTCGACAAGAGTAGTTGTTGCAAATTTACCTCCGTTTATTACGGACGATCAAATCAGGAAAGAGCTGAGTCGTTTTGGTAAGTTTGCTAGCGGGTTTCGTGTACTGTCGGCAGGCTTTCAGGCAGCTGCTGTTAAGCACGTTGTTTCGTTCCGGAGGCAAGTGTTTATGTTCCTGAACAACAATGAGCAACAGCTAAATGTGCATTTTAAAGTGAGGCATGGGGAGGGGCTCTATGCAGGGTTTGCCAGCACAGACAGTCTACGGTGTTTTGAGTGTGGGGATTTGGGGCATAAGAGCTTTGCGTGCCCACATAAAGGCCGTAGACAAAGTGAGGGTACAAGCGCCGGTGGGGGAAATCGAGGTCAAAGTGCAGGGGGAAATGAGATGCAGACAGCAGAGGCTGGGCCTAGTCATACCAGGGATGGTGGGGTAGCTGAGGCTGGGTCTAGTAAGGCAAGAGATGGTGGGGTAGAGGAGGCTGGGTCTAGTCAGACTAGAGATGGTGGTGTAGTGGAGGCTGGGTCTAGTCAGGCTAGAGATGGTGGTGTAGCGGAGGCTGGGTCTAGTCAGGCTAGAGATGGTGGGGTAGTGGAGGCTAAGCATAGTCAGGCTAGAGATGGTGGGGTAGCGGAGGCTGGGTCTAGTCAGACTAGAGATGGTGGGGTAGAGGAGGCTGGGTCTAGTCAGACTAGAGATGGTGGTGTAGTGGAGGCTGGGTCTAGTCAGGCTAGAGATGGTGGTGTAGCGGAGGCTGGGTCTAGTCAGGCTAGAGATGGTGGGGTAGTGGAGGCTAAGCCTAGTCAGGCTAGAGATGGTGGGGTAGCTGAGGCTGGGCTTAGCTATGATATGGAGGATGGTGTGAATGATGCTGGGCCTAGTCATGCTATGGAGGGTGGTGTAGAGGATGCTAGGTCTAGTCAGGTTATGCTAGTGGATGAGGAGAGTATAGTGGGGAAGTGTAAGAGACTAGGGGGGAGGAGGAGGGTGCCAAGCGGAAAAGGAAAAAGGGTGTGGTTAAAGGCACAATGGAAATTTTGCCTGTTGCTGTGGGAGATGCCATGACCAGAGAGGAAGAGCAGGTGGTCAGGGTGGGAGATGAGAGATGAGGAGGAAAGTGAGTCTGAGGAAGAGGATGAGGAGATATTTTTCAGACTCCTCTTCAATAGGCCCGGAGCTGACAGCCAGTCAAGCAGAGGGGTCTAAGTACACATTGAGAGAACTGACAAGGTTCCTGAATGAGACCAAGGGAAAAAAAGTTAATCTTGAGGCTTTTTTCCCTGATTCAAGAAAGTTTGTACGATCAGTACAACATGCTGTGAAAAATGAGGGGCATGGTGTCCTCTCACCCAGGAAACGGTTTAGGTTGAGGAAGTGGGTCACAACAGTGCGTAAGGGTTTACCTTCGGACACTGTTTAGATGTATACTTTCTTTCTGACACTGGGACTTTTGAGCTTTGCTATTGGTCTTTTTTCTCTGCTGGCTTTTCTCCCACTTCTTATGGAGACTCTACGGGTAGGCTCGCTCAATATAAATGGCGCCAGAGATGCGGGAAAGATGAGTGTGTTGGGTGAATATGTAAAACAAAAAAAAGTACAGGTGTTGTTTCTGCAGGAGACACATAGTGATGTGTTGAATGAAGTCGATTGGGGGCTCTGGTGGAAAGGGGCAAGTGTGTTGAGCCATGGGACAAATCTTAGTGCAGGAGTGGCAGTCCTTTTTGCACTGGGTCTGTCTGTAAAAATGTGCTCCTCAAAGGAGGTGTGTAGGGGTAGGCTCCTTGTTGTTAAAGCAGAAATTAACAACATGGGTTTTGTCTTTATAAATGTGTATGCGCCTAACACAGGGAGAGAAAGAGGGGTTCTATTTGGGAGTCTTAGACAGGAACTCTCACAGGTAGCGCCTGAGGAGACACTGGTGGTCGGAGGGGACTGGAACTGCACAATGGATTTTACAAAAGACAGAAATGGGGAAGAGCCTCATTCAGTGTCAGTGGGAGTGTTAAGGGACATTATTAATCAGTTCGACTTAGTGGATGTTTGGAGAACTAAACATCCGAACACAAGACAGTACACATGGGTGAAGGTTTTTGGGGCTAGGGTGAGTGCAGCCCGACTTGATCGGTTTTATATGTCTAGGAATCGGAGCAATAGGCTGTTGGGCGCTACCATTCTCCCGGTGGGGTTTTCCGATCATCACATAACCATGGCTCGGCTGTCTATTTCACCAGGGCCCCGGCAGGCATCCTATTGGAAATTCAATGTAAAGCTCTTACAAGATGCCACTTTTTGCGCAGGTTTCCAGACCTTCTGGGAAAGGTGGAGACAGCAAATAGAGGAGTATGAGTCTCTGAGCCAATGGTGGGATGTGGGGAAAATCCAAATTCGGCTTTTCTGTCAACAATACACAGCTCTCTCATCCTCAGAGGCTAGGAGAGTATTGGGGGAACTAGAGCGGTGTATTAGTGAGATGGAGGTAGAGATGGTGGGGCAAGGCAATGTAGGCCTCCAGGCTAATTTAGCTGAATTACGCAGGGACCTGGGCATTTTTTTCCAGGTTAAAGCAAAGGGAGCACTTGTAAGAGCTAGATTCTCCATGCTCAAGGAGATGGATGCTCCCAGCTCCTTCTTCTTTGGTTTGGAAAGACAGAGCAGTGAAGCCAAGGGTATGCATTGTCTACGGCTGTCTGATGGGCGGGTGACCTCTGTGGTGGGTGAGATGCGGGAGCGGACTGTGGAGTTTTATACTGAATTGTATAGGGCAGAAGAGTGTGATCCTTTGTGTGCTCAGGTCTTGTTCACAGAACTCCCTAAACTCTCTCTGGCACAGAGGGACGATTTGGACGTTCCTCTGTTGTCCCATGAACTGGCAGAGGCCGTAACCCAGATGTCCCCCGGTCGTGCACCGGAGGTCGATGGACTCCCAGTGGAGTTTTATAAAAAATTCTGGGGAATAATTGGACAGGACTTCTTTTGCGTGTTGCGTGAATGCATCGGGGTAGGAGAGTTGCCGATGAGCTGCCGTCGGGCGGCTCTGACTCTCCTGCCCAAAAAAGGGGACTTGTGTGAACTTAAGAACTGGAGGCCTGTGGCATTGCTCTGTGCGGACTACAAGATATTTGCCAAGGTCCTCTCTAACAGACTGAAGTCCCACTTGGACTCGATAGTACATAAGGACCAAACATATTGTGTACCGGGACGCTCAATCACGGACAACCTGTTCTTAATTAGGGACATGTTGGACTTGTCGAGAGGTTCTAATGTGAACTTTGGACTGGTCTCTTTAGATCAAGAGAAGGCTTTTGACAGAGTGGACCATGAATATCTGTTTAATGTGATGTCTGTGTTTGGGTTTGGGAGGAGTTTTTTGACCTGTGTGAAGCTGTTGTATGCTGGGGCATCATGTATGGTTAAGGTGGGAGGGGGGCTCAGTAGGCCAGTCTGGGTGAGACGGGGCATTAGACAAGGATGCCCTCTATCTGGGCAGTTATACACATTAGCCATTGAGCCTTTTAGGCCTGCTACGCAGGAGACTGCAGGGAGTGTGCTGGACAGGTATGGGTGTGGTGACAGGCATAGCAGTGTCAGCATATGCAGATGATGTCTCTGTGATGGTCAGGGATGGTCAAGATATGCAGGCACTGGAGACCAGTCTGAAGGTGTACGAGGGAGCTTCATCAGCTAAGGTAAACTGGGGCAAGAGCAAAGCTCTGTTATGTGGGGCATGGGGGGATAGGGCTCCTCCTCTGCTTCCAGGGGGTTTGCAGTGGGGTTGTGAAGGGCTTAAAGTGTTGGGGGTGTACCTGGGCTCGGAGAGGTGGGTCAGGAAGAACTGGGAGGGGCTGTCACAGGCAGTGGTGTCAAGACTGGCCAGGTGGAGGTGGCTCCTGTCCCAAGTGTCATATAGAGGGAGGGTGCTGATAATTAACAACCTGGTGGCATCCTCCCTGTGGCATAAACTGGCTGTCCTCAACCCCCCCGCCGGTCTGCTCGCAGACCTGCAACGCAAGCTGGTGGACTTCTTCTGGTCGGGCCATCACTGGCTGAGGGCGGCGGTGTTGTATATGACCGTCCACGAAGGAGGACAGGGCCTGGTGGAACTGGAGAGCAGGATGGCTGCTTTCCGGCTAAAGGCGGCACAGAGACTGCTGTACCATACTGATGTTGGCTGGAGGGAACCAGCATGCGCGCTGCTGAGGAGAGCTGGAGATTTAGGGTTGGACCGGCAGCTGTTCCTCATGAAGCTGGAGAGGCTGAGTACAGCAGGTCTCTCCGATTTTTACTCTGCGGTGCTGAGGGCCTGGCAGCTGCTAAGGCACACACGAGAAGGGGGTGTGGAGCCTGGGCTGTGGGTGTGGGAGGAGCCTATCTTCCACAACCCAGCCATCCCTTTGAGATCGGTCCAGTCGGCCACCCTGCAGAGGCAACTGATGGCAGGGGGTGTAAAAAGGCTGGGTGACTTGAGACTCCTGGGAGAGGAGGGGTGGAAAAGCCCGGAAGTCTTGGCACAGCAAACAGGAATAACGTCTCTTAGGCTGCTGGAGAGATTCCTGGAGGAGGTCCAGGAGGCACTGTCTGAGCCGGTAAGGGGGATGTTTGAGCAGCCAAAGGGAGAGGGGCCACCAATGTTTCCGCCACTGCAGGTGACGGCAGAGACTGGAGACTGGCAAGGGGGTCTGGAGGACTTGTTAGATTTTAACACTCCGAGCCTGGGGGAGTTTGAAGGGGTGGGAGGTAAAGCCCTCTACAACCTCTGTGTTAAGGTGAGGAACATTAGGAGCCTAACAGGAGTGAAGGCACATCAGTGGCAGGGGGTATGTGGGGTGGAGAGTATGGTGGGTTTTAGATGGAGGGGGCTCTACAAACCCCCAGTACCAAAGAGGTCAGGGGACCTCCAGTGGAGGGTTCTACATGGAGCCCTGGCCACTAACAGCTGGTTGGCACGGGTTGAACCGGGAGTCGGGCAGGAGTGTCATTTCTGTAAAATGAAAGAAACTGTGATTCATGTGTTTTCTGTGTGCACCAGATTAATGCCATTAATGTCTCTGTTGGAATGTCTGTGTGAGAGGTTGGGGGTGGTCTTTACTGTTGGGGTGTTCATAATGGGATACAGGTATTCAAGTAAGGAGAAGGAAAAATGTGTTTTGTTGAATTTTCTGTTTGCTCAGGCAAAGTTAGCTATTTGGCTAACAAGGAGGAACAGGGTCAAAGGTGGGGGGATAACAGACCCTTTATTATTGTTTAATGGGATGGTCTCTGCGCGCCTTAGGGTTGAGTTTGAGTTCTATAAAATGATAAAAAGTGTGGAGATGTTTCAGGAGATATGGTGTGTTGGGGGGGCTGTCTGTATAGCTGGGGAAGATGTTTTGGATATACGGTTGTAGGAGTGGGTATTGTCTTGAGTATTGTGATGTTGGCTTGTATCATGTGGTTGCTGGAAAGGTGAGTATGGTACATGTATGCATTACAGGATGTATTTTTGGTTTTATTTTTAAGGGGGAGGTTGGGTGGTGAGTTTTAAATGAAATGAGAATGTTTCAGTAAAGAAAGTCAAAAAGTCAAAAAGTCTCTCTCTCATATCTTGAATGGTTCTCTCTCTCTCTCTCTCATATCTTGAATGGTTCTCTCTCTCTCTCTCTCTCATATCTTGAATGGCTCTCTCTCTCTCTCTCTCTCTCTCATATCTTGAATGGTTCTCTCTCTCTCTCTCATATCTTGAATGGTTCTCTCTCTCTCTCTCTCTTTCTCTCTCTCTCTCTCATATCTTGAATGATCTCTCTCTCTCATATCTTGAATGATTCTCTCTCTCTCTCTCATATCTTGAATGGTTCTCTCTCTCTCTCTCTCTCTCTCTCATATCTTGAATGGCTCTCTCTCTCTCTCTCTCTCATATCTTGAATGGTTCTCTCTCTCTCTCTCTCATATCTTGAATGGTTCTCTCTCTCTCTCTCTCATATCTTGAATGGTTCTCTCTCTCTCTCTCTCTCTCTCTCTCTCTCTCTCATATCTTGAATGGTTCTCTCTCTCTCTCTCTTCTCTCTCTCTCATATCTTGAATGGCTCTCTCTCTCTCTCTCTCATATCTTGAATGGTTCTCTCTCTCTCTCTCTCTCTCTCTCTCTCTCTCTCTCTCATATCTTGAATGGTTTCTCTCTCTCTCTCTCATATCTTGAATGGTTCTCTCTCTCTCTCATATCTTGAATGGTTCTCTCTCTCTCTCTCTCTCTCTCTCTCATATCTTGAATGGTCTCTCTCTCTCTCATATCTTGAATGGTTCTCTCTCTCTCTCATATCTTGAATGGTCTCTCTCTCTCTCTCATATCTTGAATGGTTCTCTCTCTCTCTCTCTCATATCTTGAATGGTTCTCTCTCTCTCTCTCTCATATCTTGAATGGTTCTCTCTCTCTCTCTCTCTCTCTCTCTCATATCTTGAATGGTTCTCTCTCTCTCTCTCTCTCTCATATCTTGAATGGTTCTCTCTCTCTCTCTCTCTCTCATATCTTGAATGGTTCTCTCTCTCTCTCTCTCTCTCTCTCATATCTTGAATGGTTCTCTCTCTCTCTCTCTCTCTCTCTCTCATATCTTGAATGGTTCTCTCTCTCTCTCTCTCTCATATCTTGAATGGTTCTCTCTCTCTCTCTCTCTCATATCTTGAATGGTTCTCTCTCTCTCTCTCTCATATCTTGAATGGTTCTCTCTCTCTCTCTCTCATATCTTGAATGGTTCTCTCTCTCTCTCTCTCTCTCGCTCTCTCTCTCTCTCTCTCTCTCGCTCTGGTCTCTCTCTCTCTCTCTCTCTCTCTCTCATATCTTGAATGGTTCTCTCTCTCTCTCTCTGCTCTCATATCTTGAATGGTTCTCTCTCTCTCTCTCGCTCATATCTTGAATGGTTCTCTCTCTCTCTCTCGCTCTCATATCTTGAATGGTTCTCTCTCTCTCTCTCTCTCGCTCATATCTTGACATGGTTCTCTCTCTCTCTCTCTCTCTCTCTCATATCTTGAATGGTTCTCTCTCTCTCTGTCTCTCTCTCTCTCTCTCTCTCATATCTTGAATGGTTCTCTCTCTCTCTCTCTCTCTCTGTCTCATATCTTGAATGGTTCTCTCTCGCTCTCTCTCTCTCTCTATATCTTGAATGGTTCTCTCTCTCTCTCGTCTCTCTCTCATATCTTGAATGGTTCTCTCTCTCCTCTCTCTCATATCTTGAATGGTTCTCTCTCTCTCTCATCTGATGGTCTCTCTCTCTCACATATCTTGAATGGTTCTCTCTCTCTCTCTCTCTCCTTCTTCAATATCTTGAATGGGTTCTCTCTCTCTCTCTCTCTCTCGTCTCATCTCTGACTGGCTCTCTCTCTCTCATCTCTTGCATGGTCATCTCTCTGCATGTCTCTCTCTCTCATCTCTCTGACTGGTTATATCTCTCTCTCTCTCTCTCTCATATCTTGAATGGTTCTATGTCTCTCTCTCTCTCTCTCATCTCTTGACTGGTTCTGTCTCTCTCATCTCTCTGACTGGCTCTCTCTCTCTCTCTCATATCTTGAATGGTTCTCTCTCTCGCTCTCTCTCTCTCTCATATCTTGAATGGTTCTGTCTCTCTCTCTCACTCATATCTTGAATGGTTCTCTCTCTCTCTCTCTCTCTCATATCTTGAATGGTTAGCTCTCTCTCATATCTTGAATGGTCTCTCTCTCTCTCTCTCTCTCTCTCTCTCTCTCTCTCTCTCTCTCTCATATCTTGAATGGTTATCTCTCTCTCTCTCTCTCTCTCTCTCATATCTTGAATGGTTCTCTCTCTCATATCTTGAATGGTTCTCTCTCTCTCTCTCTCTCGCTCATATCTTGAATGGTTTTCTCTCTCTCGCTCATATCTTGAATGGTTCTCTCCTCTCGCTCATATCTTGAATGGTTCTCTCTCTCGCTCATATCTTGAATGGTTCTCTCTCTCTCTCTCATATCTTGAATGGTCTCTCTCTCTCTCTGCTCATATCTTGAATGGTTTCTCTCTCTCTCTCTCTCATATCTTGAATGGTTCTCTCTCTCTCTCTCTCTCTCATATCTTGAATGGTTCTCTCTCTCTCTCTGCTCTCTCTCTCTCTCTCTCATATCTTGAATGGTTCTCTCTCTCTCTCATATCTTGAATGGTTCTCTCTCTCTCTCTCTCATATCTTGAATGGTTCTCTCTCTCTCTCTCTCTCTCTCCTCTCATATCTTGAATGGTTCTCTCTCTCTCTTTCTCTCTCTCTCTCTCTCTCATATCTTGAATGGTTCTCTCTCTCTCTCTCTCTCTCTGTCTCATATCTTGAATGGTTCTCTCTCTCTCTTTCTCTCTCTCTCTCTCTCTCATATCTTGAATGGTTCTCTCTCTCTCTCTCTCTCTCTCTCATATCTTGAATGGTTCTCTCTCTCTCATATCTTGAATGGTTCTCTCTCTCTCTCTCTCTCATATCTTGAATGGTTCTCTCTCTCTCTCTCTCTCATATCTTGAATGGTTCTCTCTCTCTCTCTCTCTCTCTATCTTGAATGGTCTCTCTCTCTCTCTCTCTCATATCTTGAATGGTTCTCTCTCTCTCTCTCTCATATCTTGAATGGTTCTCTCTCTCTCTCATATCTTGAATGGTTCTCTCTCTCTCTCTCTCTCTCTCTCATATCTTGAATGGTTCTCTCTCTCTCTCTCTCTCTCTCTCTCTCTCTCTCTCTCTCTCATATCTTGAATGGTTCTCTCTCTCTCTCTCTCTCTCATATCTTGAATGGTTCTCTCTCTCTCTCTCTCTCTCATATCTTGAATGGTTCTCTCTCTCTCTCTCTCATATCTTGAATGGTTCTCTCTCTCTCTCTCATATCTTGAATGGTTCTCTCTCTCTCTCTCATATCTTGAATGGTTCTCTCTCTCTCTCTCATATCTTGAATGATTCTCTCTCTCTCTCTCATATCTTGAATGATTCTCTCTCTCTCTCTCATATCTTGAATGGTTCTCTCTCCTCTCTCTCTCTCTCTCTCATATCTTGAATGGTTCTCTCTCTCTCTCTCTCTCTCATATCTTGAATGGTTCTCTCTCTCTCTCTCTCTCTCTCTCTCTCTCATATCTTGAATGGTTCTCTCTCTCTCTCTTTCTCTCTCTCTCATATCTTGAATGGTTCTCTCTCTCTATCTCTCATCTCTCTCTCTCTCTCTCTCTCATATCTTGAATGGTTCTCTCTCTCTATCTCTCTCTCTCTCTCTCTCTCATATCTTGAATGGTTCTCTCTCTACTCTCTCTCTCTCTCTCTCTCTCTCTCTCTCTCTCCCTCTCATATCTTGAATGGTTCTCTCTCTCTCCCTCTCATATCTTGAATGGTTCTCTCTCTCTCCCTCTCATATCTTGAATGGTTCTCTCTCTCTCTCCCTCTCATATCTTTAATGGTTCTCTCTCTCTCTCTCATATCTTGAATGGTTATCTCTCTCTCTCTCTCTCTCTCTCTCTCTCTCTCTCTCTCTCTCTCTCATATCTTGAATGGTTCTCTCTCTCTCTCTCTCTCTCTCTCTCTCTCTCTCTCTCATATCTTGAATGGTTCTCTCTCTCTCTCTCTCTCTCTCTCTCTCTCTCTCTCTCATATCTTGAATGGTTCTCTCTCTCTCTCTCTCTCTCTCTCTCTCTCTCTCTCTCTCTTTCTCTCTCTATATATATCTTGAATGGTTCTCTCTCTCTCTCTCTCTCTCTCTCTCTCTCTCATATCTTGAATGGTTCTCTCTCTCTCTCTCTCTCTCTCATATCTTGAATTGTGCTTTCTCTCTCTCATCTTGAATGGTTCTCTCTCTCTCTGTCATATCTTGAATGGTTCTCTCTCTCTCTCTCTCATATCTTGAATGGTTCTCTCTTTCTCTCTCTCATATCTTGAATGGTTCTCTCTCTCTCTCTCTCTCATATCTTGAATGGTTCTCTCTCTCCTCTCTCTCTCTCTCTCTCTCTCTCTTTCTCTCTATATATATATCTTGAATGGTTCTCTCTCTCTCTCTCTCTCTCTCCTCTCTCTCATATCTTGAATGGTTCTCTCTCTCTCTCTCTCTCTCTCTCATATCTTGAATGGTTCTCTCTCTCTCTCTCTCTCTCTCTCATATCTTGAATGGTTCTCTCTCTCTCTCTCATATCTTGAATGGTTCTCTCTCTCTCCCTCTCATATCTTGAATGGTTCTCTCTCTCTCTCCCTCTCATATCTTGAATGGTTATCTCTCTCTCTCTCTCTCTCTCTCTCTCTCTCTCTCTCTCATATCTTGAATGGTTCTCTCTCTCTCTCTCTCATATCTTGAATTGTGCTTTCTCTCTCTCATCTTGAATGGTTCTCTCTCTCTGTCATATCTTGAATGGTTCTCTCTCTCTCTCTCTCATATCTTGAATGGTTCTCTCTTTCTCTCTCTCATATCTTGAATGGTTCTCTCTCTCTCTCTCTCTCATATCTTGAATGGTTCTCTCTCTCTCTCTCTCTCTCTCTCTCTCTCTCTCTCATATCTTGAATGGTTCTCTCTCTCTCTCGCTCATATCTTGAATGGTTCTCTCTCTCTCTCTCGCTCATATCTTGAATGGTTCTCTCTCTCTCTCGCTCATATCTTGAATGGTTCTCTCTCTCTCTCTCTCATATCTTGAATGGTTCTCTCTCTCTCTCTCTCTCTCTCTCTCTCTCATATCTTGAATGGTTCTCTCTCTCTCTCTCTCTCATATCTTGAATGGTTCTCTCTCTCTCTCTCTCATATCTTGAATGGTTCTCTCTCTCTCTTTCTCTCTCTCTCTCTCTCTCATATCTTGAATGGTTCTCTCTCTCTCTCTCTCTCTCTCTGTCTCATATCTTGAATGGTTCTCTCTCTCTCTCATATCTTGAATGGTTCTCTCTCTCTCTCTCTCTCTCATATCTTGAATGGTTCTCTCTCTCTCTCTCTCTCTCTCATATCTTGAATGGTTCTCTCTCTCTCATATCTTGAATGGTTCTCTCTCTCATATCTTGAATGGTTCTCTCTCTCTCATATCTTGAATGGTTCTCTCTCTCTCTCTCTCTCATATCTTGAATGGTTCTCTCTCTCTCTCTCTCTCATATCTTGAATGGTTCTCTCTCTCTCTCTCTCATATCTTGAATGGTTCTCTCTCTCTCTCTCTCATATCTTGAATGGTTCTCTCTCTCTCTCCCTCATATCTTGAATGGTTCTCTCTCTCTCTCTCTCTCTCTCTCTCATATCTTGAATGGTTGTCTCTCTCTCTCTCTCTCTCTCTCATATCTTGAATGGTTCTGTCTCTCTCTCTCTCTCTCTCTCTCTCTCTCTCTGCATGCTGGGAGTTTTTTTTGGAGTTTGAGTGTTTGGTGCGGAGGACTCTGTCCTAACTAACTTTCTAGACTCTTTTCTTGATCTTTTTCTTACATTTTTTTTTCTATGGTGGAGGGTTAATGCAATATTTGTTTTAGCGGTATCCACCGTTTTTTTTCAGAGTTAGGGTGGAAGAAGACAGAGTAAGGTTTCTGGGGTTTGCAAGGTGTGGTATGCGCGATGGCTTCTCAGCCTAGCGCGGAGGAGACGCTGTCGATACGGCATGGATTCAGGTGTGTTCCTGAGAATGGAGTTAAGGTGGAGGAGGTTCTGCTCGCGGTCAGCGAACAGGTAGGAGCTGAATTTATACATTCTGCTTCTAGAATGAACAAAGCGGTGGTGGTGTTCATGAAAAGAGAAAATTTGGTTGGTAGGCTAATTGCTAGCGGAATATTTGTAAGGGATGTGTTGGTGCCAGTTTTACCTCTTTCTACCCCTTCGACAAGAGTAGTTGTTGCAAATTTACCTCCGTTTATTACGGACGATCAAATCAGGAAAGAGCTGAGTCGTTTTGGTAAGTTTGCTAGCGGGTTTCGTGTACTGTCGGCAGGTTTTCAGGCAGCTGCTGTTAAGCACGTTGTTTCGTTCCGGAGGCAAGTGTTTATGTTCCTGAACAACAATGAGCAACAGCTAAATGTGCATTTTAAAGTGAGGCATGGGGAGGGGCTCTATGCAGGGTTTGCCAGCACAGACAGTCTACGGTGTTTTGAGTGTGGGGATTTGGGGCATAAGAGCTTTGCGTGCCCACATAAAGGCCGTAGACAAAGTGAGGGTACAAGCGCCGGTGGGGGAAATCGAGGTCAAAGTGCAGGGGGAAATGAGATGCAGACAGCAGAGGCTGGGCCTAGTCATACCAGGGATGGTGGGGTAGCTGAGGCTGGGTCTAGTAAGGCAAGAGATGGTGGGGTAGAGGAGGCTGGGTCTAGTCAGACTAGAGATGGTGGTGTAGTGGAGGCTGGGTCTAGTCAGGCTAGAGATGGTGGTGTAGCGGAGGCTGGGTCTAGTCAGGCTAGAGATGGTGGGGTAGTGGAGGCTAAGCATAGTCAGGCTAGAGATGGTGGGGTAGCGGAGGCTGGGTCTAGTCAGACTAGAGATGGTGGGGTAGAGGAGGCTGGGTCTAGTCAGACTAGAGATGGTGGTGTAGTGGAGGCTGGGTCTAGTCAGGCTAGAGATGGTGGTGTAGCGGAGGCTGGGTCTAGTCAGGCTAGAGATGGTGGGGTAGTGGAGGCTAAGCCTAGTCAGGCTAGAGATGGTGGGGTAGCTGAGGCTGGGCTTAGCTATGATATGGAGGATGGTGTGAATGATGCTGGGCCTAGTCATGCTATGGAGGGTGGTGTAGAGGATGCTAGGTCTAGTCAGGTTATGCTAGTGGATGAGGAGAGTATAGTGGGGAAGTGTAAGAGACTAGGGGGGGAGGAGGAGGGTGCCAAGCGGAAAAGGAAAAAGGGTGTGGTTAAAGGCACAATGGAAATTTTGCCTGTTGCTGTGGGAGATGCCATGACCAGAGAGGAAGAGCAGGTGGTCAGGGTGGGAGATAGAGATGAGGAGGAAAGTGAGTCTGAGGAAGAGGATGAGGAGATATTTTTTTCAGACTCCTCTTCAATAGGCCCGGAGCTGACAGCCAGTCAAGCAGAGGGGTCTAAGTACACATTGAGAGAACTGACAAGGTTCCTGAATGAGACCAAGGGAAAAAAAGTTAATCTTGAGGCTTTTTTCCCTGATTCAAGAAAGTTTGTACGATCAGTACAACATGCTGTGAAAAATGAGGGGCATGGTGTCCTCTCACCCAGGAAACGGTTTAGGTTGAGGAAGTGGGTCACAACAGTGCGTAAGGGTTTACCTTCGGACACTGTTTAGATGTATACTTTCTTTCTGACACTGGGACTTTTGAGCTTTGCTATTGGTCTTTTTTCTCTGCTGGCTTTTCTCCCACTTCTTATGGAGACTCTACGGGTAGGCTCGCTCAATATAAATGGCGCCAGAGATGCGGGAAAGATGAGTGTGTTGGGTGAATATGTAAAACAAAAAAAAGTACAGGTGTTGTTTCTGCAGGAGACACATAGTGATGTGTTGAATGAAGTCGATTGGGGGCTCTGGTGGAAAGGGGCAAGTGTGTTGAGCCATGGGACAAATCTTAGTGCAGGAGTGGCAGTCCTTTTTGCACTGGGTCTGTCTGTAAAAATGTGCTCCTCAAAGGAGGTGTGTAGGGGTAGGCTCCTTGTTGTTAAAGCAGAAATTAACAACATGGGTTTTGTCTTTATAAATGTGTATGCGCCTAACACAGGGAGAGAAAGAGGGGTTCTATTTGGGAGTCTTAGACAGGAACTCTCACAGGTAGCGCCTGAGGAGACACTGGTGGTCGGAGGGGACTGGAACTGCACAATGGATTTTACAAAAGACAGAAATGGGGAAGAGCCTCATTCAGTGTCAGTGGGAGTGTTAAGGGACATTATTAATCAGTTCGACTTAGTGGATGTTTGGAGAACTAAACATCCGAACACAAGACAGTACACATGGGTGAAGGTTTTTGGGGCTAGGGTGAGTGCAGCCCGACTTGATCGGTTTTATATGTCTAGGAATCGGAGCAATAGGCTGTTGGGCGCTACCATTCTCCCGGTGGGGTTTTCCGATCATCACATAACCATGGCTCGGCTGTCTATTTCACCAGGGCCCCGGCAGGCATCCTATTGGAAATTCAATGTAAAGCTCTTACAAGATGCCACTTTTTGCGCAGGTTTCCAGACCTTCTGGGAAAGGTGGAGACAGCAAATAGAGGAGTATGAGTCTCTGAGCCAATGGTGGGATGTGGGGAAAATCCAAATTCGGCTTTTCTGTCAACAATACACAGCTCTCTCATCCTCAGAGGCTAGGAGAGTATTGGGGGAACTAGAGCGGTGTATTAGTGAGATGGAGGTAGAGATGGTGGGGCAAGGCAATGTAGGCCTCCAGGCTAATTTAGCTGAATTACGCAGGGACCTGGGCATTTTTTTCCAGGTTAAAGCAAAGGGAGCACTTGTAAGAGCTAGATTCTCCATGCTCAAGGAGATGGATGCTCCCAGCTCCTTCTTCTTTGGTTTGGAAAGACAGAGCAGTGAAGCCAAGGGTATGCATTGTCTACGGCTGTCTGATGGGCGGGTGACCTCTGTGGTGGGTGAGATGCGGGAGCGGACTGTGGAGTTTTATACTGAATTGTATAGGGCAGAAGAGTGTGATCCTTTGTGTGCTCAGGTCTTGTTCACAGAACTCCCTAAACTCTCTCTGGCACAGAGGGACGATTTGGACGTTCCTCTGTTGTCCCATGAACTGGCAGAGGCCGTAACCCAGATGTCCCCCGGTCGTGCACCGGGGGTCGATGGACTCCCAGTGGAGTTTTATAAAAAATTCTGGGGAATAATTGGACAGGACTTCTTTTGCGTGTTGCGTGAATGCATCGGGGTAGGAGAGTTGCCGATGAGCTGCCGTCGGGCGGCTCTGACTCTCCTGCCCAAAAAAGGGGACTTGTGTGAACTTAAGAACTGGAGGCCTGTGGCATTGCTCTGTGCGGACTACAAGATATTTGCCAAGGTCCTCTCTAACAGACTGAAGTCCCACTTGGACTCGATAGTACATAAGGACCAAACATATTGTGTACCGGGACGCTCAATCACGGACAACCTGTTCTTAATTAGGGACATGTTGGACTTGTCGAGAGGTTCTAATGTGAACTTTGGACTGGTCTCTTTAGATCAAGAGAAGGCTTTTGACAGAGTGGACCATGAATATCTGTTTAATGTGATGTCTGTGTTTGGGTTTGGGAGGAGTTTTTTGACCTGTGTGAAGCTGTTGTATGCTGGGGCATCATGTATGGTTAAGGTGGGAGGGGGGCTCAGTAGGCCAGTCTGGGTGAGACGGGGCATTAGACAAGGATGCCCTCTATCTGGGCAGTTATACACATTAGCCATTGAGCCTTTTTTAGGCCTGCTACGCAGGAGACTGCAGGGAGTGTGCTGGACAGGTATGGGTGTGGTGACAGGCATAGCAGTGTCAGCATATGCAGATGATGTCTCTGTGATGGTCAGGGATGGTCAAGATATGCAGGCACTGGAGACCAGTCTGAAGGTGTACGAGGGAGCTTCATCAGCTAAGGTAAACTGGGGCAAGAGCAAAGCTCTGTTATGTGGGGCATGGGGGGATAGGGCTCCTCCTCTGCTTCCAGGGGGTTTGCAGTGGGGTTGTGAAGGGCTTAAAGTGTTGGGGGTGTACCTGGGCTCGGAGAGGTGGGTCAGGAAGAACTGGGAGGGGCTGTCACAGGCAGTGGTGTCAAGACTGGCCAGGTGGAGGTGGCTCCTGTCCCAAGTGTCATATAGAGGGAGGGTGCTGATAATTAACAACCTGGTGGCATCCTCCCTGTGGCATAAACTGGCTGTCCTCAACCCCCCCGCCGGTCTGCTCGCAGACCTGCAACGCAAGCTGGTGGACTTCTTCTGGTCGGGCCATCACTGGCTGAGGGCGGCGGTGTTGTATATGACCGTCCACGAAGGAGGACAGGGCCTGGTGGAACTGGAGAGCAGGATGGCTGCTTTCCGGCTAAAGGCGGCACAGAGACTGCTGTACCATACTGATGTTGGCTGGAGGGAACCAGCATGCGCGCTGCTGAGGAGAGCTGGAGATTTAGGGTTGGACCGGCAGCTGTTCCTCATGAAGCTGGAGAGGCTGAGTACAGCAGGTCTCTCCGATTTTTACTCTGCGGTGCTGAGGGCCTGGCAGCTGCTAAGGCACACACGAGAAGGGGGTGTGGAGCCTGGGCTGTGGGTGTGGGAGGAGCCTATCTTCCACAACCCAGCCATCCCTTTGAGATCGGTCCAGTCGGCCACCCTGCAGAGGCAACTGATGGCAGGGGGTGTAAAAAGGCTGGGTGACTTGAGACTCCTGGGAGAGGAGGGGTGGAAAAGCCCGGAAGTCTTGGCACAGCAAACAGGAATAACGTCTCTTAGGCTGCTGGAGAGATTCCTGGAGGAGGTCCAGGAGGCACTGTCTGAGCCGGTAAGGGGGATGTTTGAGCAGCCAAAGGGAGAGGGGCCACCAATGTTTCCGCCACTGCAGGTGACGGCAGAGACTGGAGACTGGCAAGGGGGTCTGGAGGACTTGTTAGATTTTAACACTCCGAGCCTGGGGGAGTTTGAAGGGGTGGGAGGTAAAGCCCTCTACAACCTCTGTGTTAAGGTGAGGAACATTAGGAGCCTAACAGGAGTGAAGGCACATCAGTGGCAGGGGGTATGTGGGGTGGAGAGTATGGTGGGTTTTAGATGGAGGGGGCTCTACAAACCCCCAGTACCAAAGAGGTCAGGGGACCTCCAGTGGAGGGTTCTACATGGAGCCCTGGCCACTAACAGCTGGTTGGCACGGGTTGAACCGGGAGTCGGGCAGGAGTGTCATTTCTGTAAAATGAAAGAAACTGTGATTCATGTGTTTTCTGTGTGCACCAGATTAATGCCATTAATGTCTCTGTTGGAATGTCTGTGTGAGAGGTTGGGGGTGGTCTTTACTGTTGGGGTGTTCATAATGGGATACAGGTATTCAAGTAAGGAGAAGGAAAAATGTGTTTTGTTGAATTTTCTGTTTGCTCAGGCAAAGTTAGCTATTTGGCTAACAAGGAGGAACAGGGTCAAAGGTGGGGGGATAACAGACCCTTTATTATTGTTTAATGGGATGGTCTCTGCGCGCCTTAGGGTTGAGTTTGAGTTCTATAAAATGATAAAAAGTGTGGAGATGTTTCAGGAGATATGGTGTGTTGGGGGGGCTGTCTGTATAGCTGGGGAAGATGTTTTGGATATACGGTTGTAGGAGTGGGTATTGTCTTGAGTATTGTGATGTTGGCTTGTATCATGTGGTTGCTGGAAAGGTGAGTATGGTACATGTATGCATTACAGGATGTATTTTTGGTTTTATTTTTAAGGGGGAGGTTGGGTGGTGAGTTTTAAATGAAATGAGAATGTTTCAGTAAAGAAAGACAAAAAGTCAAAAAGTCTATATATATATCTTGAATGGTTCTCTCTCTCTCTCTCTCTCATATCTTGAATGGTTCTCTCTCTCTCTCTCTCTCTCATATCTTGAATGGTTCTCTCTCTCTCTCTCTCTCTCATATCTTGAATGGTTCTCTCTCTCTCTCTCATATCTTGAATGGTTCTCTCTCTCTCTCTCTCTCTCTCTCTCTCCCTCATATCTTGAATGGTTGTCTCTCTCATATCTTGAATGGTTATCTCTCTCTCTCTCTCTCTCATATCTTGAATGGTTCTCTCTCTCTCTCTCTCTCTCT